>NW_020271428.1:0-9140 GCF_002803265.2 Melanaphis sacchari | reverse complement strand
CAACACTACACACTTTGTTATATCAATAGGTAGATTTTTTAATGGGCTAAATCCATCTTTATGGTATTCAGCATTTAATTTTAATCTAAAAGAATTATCTGTTCTTAACAGTGCAGATACATCTAAAAAGCAAACTCTATCCAAATAACCTCCTTCAACTTCACAAGAAGTACAAACAAAATAACCATTATGGTTTTTAACATTTAATAAAAACGCTTTAGCTGGTGCATCAGCAACAATGTGAGCTACTTAAAAATTAATCTTTTTATTGTTTATTTGAATACCATGAGTTAAAATGTGATTTAGTTAATTTATAAATGGTTCTTAATATTCATTTATATTACCGGGTTTACCGTTAAAACTGTGAAAAATTCAAACTGGAAAAATTTTCTTTTTAAAAATTGGTAAATTTATGAATGACATAAGAATTGGCCAAAACTGTGTTTTAGAATTTTTTGCTAAAGGAAGACTATCAATACTAAAACTTAATTTTATAGGTATATTATTAGTTATATTATGTATTTGTTTTAAAAGATGAGGTTGTATAATATTACAAATACCTAGATTTAGGTATGAACCATTTTGAATTTCTGTAATATATCTAATAGCTTTATATTCACGTAGAATTGTACGGATATCCTTGGGAACTTTTTGACCTATGTTCCTAAGAATATTTAACATCTCATTGGCACATCCATGTGATACATTGAACTGCACAGCCCACTTTCGAATTTGTTGAACTAAATCTTGTTCTATATCCTGGTTATCATTAGTTACATACAATATGTCATCAATGGGTTGGGGCTCTGCAGAATATTCCTAAAAAAAATATTTAGGTACCTATAAGTTATAATTTAATATTTTTAATACGTATATAACAATTTAAGTAATACTTACAATATAAGGTATGAAATTCATTTGTAAAATTTGGTGTTGTATTAGAATCACATGGTTGAATGAAGTTGTTTATTAGGGGATTTTAATAGTAAAATTGAATTGAGCTTAAACAATTAAGTAAAAATTCGAACAAACCTATTTTTTTAATTATATAATATATAAACATACCTGGGATAATGACTGAGTTTCAACATTTGTGGCAGTTGTTAAACTATTGTTGTGTAATTGAATTTTATTTCTCATACGCCTTTGAAATTGGTGTTTAGAAATAGTTCCAATATCTTTGACTCGTTTATGGATTTTTGGCAGCACTAAAGATTATAATAAAAATAACAAACTGATCAGTGATATAAGTTATTATTAAGTAAGTTTAACTGTTTCAGCTAAACCCAAATTGTATTATATAGTATATACACAAAACTTTATATTATGCTTTTATTGATAAAAAAATAAATAATATTTTGTACCTATCTAAAGAAATCATGAAAAAACATTGAAATTAATTAAACTGATTTTATTGTAAATTTAAAGATTCTCAAATGGTTATATTATGCCAATAGTGTATTCCAGCCTTCTCTCTTACTATTAGATTTTGAACTCGGTGCTCACATTGCTGCTAAAGAAGTATTTCCTTTAATTATTAAAGCCTGTCGTTTCCATCTTGGTCAAGCATGGTACAGAAAAATCAGTTCCATTCTAATAATAAAAAAAAAACTACGACGATAAAAATTCACAATCTGGACTATGGTTAAAAAAATTTTTTGGTTTGCCTTATTTACCATCACATATGATTTCTGAGGCGTTTATTGAGATAATGGCTACTTGTCCAGAAGAAAAACAATATTACAATTTTGCTGATTACATATTGGATAATTATATTGAGACCAATCATTTTTCACCAATATTGTGGGCAGAAGAGCTTGATAAAAGTACAAGAACGACTAACGGTGCAGAAAGTTACCATAGACAACTTAGGCATGAATTTCATGTTCCACATCCTACTATATTTCATTCGGTAAGAATATGAATTTAAAATAATAATTTTGAGTTATTATTAATTTATTTTTGTTTATTTTTTTCTTTCAGATAGATGTGATAAAACAACAACAGATAATTACTGAAACCAAATTTCGACTCATACGAAATGGCAACGTGAACCGTACACGCAAAGTATGCAGGGAGAGAGAAAAATCTATTTTAAATGTATATAATCGTTTCATTAACAACGAGATTAACTTGATTGATTATTTAAAAACATTAGGATGTAAGTTTATTTCAATTTGATTATATATTGAATTATTTTATATTATGATTTTTAATTAATACTAAATTATTTTTTTAATAACAACAAAATCATTTTTTTAATTAATAACAATAAAATATGTTTAATTTTTAACTGTCAATCAAGTGTGTGCGGTTTTGAACTATCGACCTTCCAAATTTCCCTTTTTAACAATAGAATAAATGTGTGCGGTATTGAACGATGTAAATTGTGCGGTTATGAACGGTAAGTGTGCGGTTTTGTCGGTTTTGATGACCGCCGGCCCGATAGTTATGACGGATTAGTAGGTCAACGGTCTTCACAATCACATATCTTACGGAAATAAAAAAGCCGTAAAGATTACGTCCAAATATTGCCCTATCACAGGTGATATAGGGTCATTGGCTACTAATTTCAAATAGCATATTTTTGGTGATGCCGAAGCCACCGGCTTGAAGAAAAGTCACTTCTCAGTGCGACGCTTTAGAGTCAACAAGCCGTCGCACAGTGGGATATTTTCATAAAAACCTGGCCAAAATATAAATATTAATTAAAAATCAATTTTCTGAACTTTATTTAATTATTTATATCATGTTATTTTAATAGAATAATATTATTTTACAGATATCATAAAAATTAAATTTTAAGTCACGTTTCTGTTGAATTTATTCACTCGACGACGTGGAAACTTCATTTTCACTACTAATATCTGACTCTGTTCCTTTTGTTTTTATGGTTTTTATGTTGATGTCTGGAGGCAAAATCATTTCCAATACTTCTGGGTGAATATGTTTAATTTTTTTTTGAGGTAGTTGCCTTAGACTGGAAATTAATGGATCGGAACTTACTAAAAGTCTATTAAAAACATCCTCTAAATTTTTAATTCTAGATCATTTTCTTGAAAATCCTTCTCTATATTTTTTTATATCCTTATTTCTAGCTTCTTGTGACTCTTCCGAAAATTGACCAATTGGTAATATTGACAGTGCCTCAATTATTTGAGTTCCATGAATTAATATTTTGTGAACAGATGTTGGCATGTTATACCATGGATACTTGTCGACAAATTTTTGTGCAGTTAATATACAGTAATTATTAAACTTTTTCAAATCTATTTTGTATCCACTAGATATTGTTAGTAATACTATTTTAAAACGATTAATTATTTCAATATCTACTCCAGTAATAGATGACGACATTTCTGTATTTTCGAAAAATCGCCTCGCTGTGTTTCTGTCATTTGAAGTTCCATAACCACATTTAGGAATATCAACCAGTAGTCCTAATTTAGATTTAAAATCTTCTTGAATCCTTTTCTTATTTTCCAAAACTTTTCTTTTCTCTTCATCTCCACGCGCTTGCCACTTTTTGATACCAATTTTGTATGACAAATGTAACAAACACTCAAAAAATCGTATCCACGCATGCAAAATTGAAAGCCCAAACTTTAAATTTAAATCATTTGTTTTTATATCTATCATTTTTTCAATTTTATTAAAATCTTTAGATGTACTTCAACATATATAACACTTCATTGCAGACTTAGTTGAAGTGACTGAGTTACACACTTTACCATCAATCATAGTAAACATCAAAATATGTTTCACCATGATTTCAGTATCGTTAAAATGAAAAATAGATGGTTGAAGTTTTTCTATTTGATTTTCTATACACACCTTTTCTTGTAAAGTTATGTCTACGGTCTCATGTATAAATTGAATTTTAATTGGTCGACAATATCTGGGTGATGAAGGACGGGGATTTTGCCATAGTATTATCTTATTGGGGCCATCTATATCTCCACTAATTAATTGCAAAGGTATAACAGATGTAAAAAATATACTCGAGTCCGAGTCGCATTCACTATTAAAAACTTGTTTGTATTCACTTTGTTGAGAACTACCATCACAACCCCATTTGGAAATTAAATATAATTTTTCAAAGTATTTATCACTCACTGAATCAATAATACTACCCTGGCCCTGTGATTTTAAAATTCTTTGAGTAGTTATATCTAATAATGCTTGTAATTTCACTTCAGCACAACTTTCTGTTATTTGCAAACAAGATTTATCAGGATAACATTCATTTTTTGCATATCTTAAAAGATGATATGCAGGATAAATATTACAACCATGTTTTTTTGCCTGTGTCCTAATTAAATTGTACTGATGCTTTGTCAACTGAGCCTCAATAAGCAAAGAAAGAGCTTCGTCATTAGAAATAACCTTAATTTTATTTTTACTGTCTTTATAAGATTTTTTGTACTTTGAAGCTCTTGTAGGTGTTGTACATATAATATTTTTTATAACGTAAGCACTATCTACATTTCCAGATTTTCTTAGAGACATTTGAGCAGCATATGAAAGCATAGTTGGACTATATTGGGTACGTAATTGTTCCGTTTTTCTTCTTTTTGATCGATCACTACTATCATGAAATGATGTGGAAGGCCGACCTCTAGATTTGCCCGACTGAGTTGAAATCTTTGAAGGAAAATGTATTTCAGTGTCTAACCAGGTTTTATTTTTTGATAGAAATATGTTCTTTTTTCTCTGTGATGATTGCCATTTAGATTTAAACTCACTAATGAAGTATGATAATAATTTATTTAAGGAATTTTCTGGACATTCTGTTAATGTAACTAAACGTTTCTTTAAATGGTCAAATCGTGCATTAAAATGTTTAGCATTAATTTCTTGCATTATATGAAATAATGTTCTCCGACTTAAAGACATATGATTATCACCAGATCCTAAAATATTATAATATTATAACATTAGTATAAAAATACCAAGTGTAGTTTGAATAAAAACAATTTTAATACGTTTAATCACATGTATGTGAATCAAAAGTAATTTACACAATAAAGCGCAGGTATGCGCAATTGTTTTTTAATTTTTTTTGAAACTGCATAACATACACTAAAAAAAGATAAGATTGTATGGACTCGGACTATCTCGGAAGTTTACTAAAATTAATGATGAATTTTGTGTATGTACATTTTATTTTAATTCTTGTATTTTTTATTAAAATTGTATATAAAAATATAAAGATAAATTGATTTTATATTTTATTAAACTTAAATACTATATACATACCTCCAGGTAACGAGTTCATTTTTTTTTTTCGTAAAAATAACTATACAACAAAAAATATCAGCTATGTTCTAACAAAACTTTTTGTACAGAATAATACCGACGTACGCTTCGCATCTGTAATGCCATACTGTGGGGTATTATTGCAATACAATTAATACTGGTAACAACGTAAAATATTACGTAATTGCTTTAATATTATCTCTATTAGATAAACTATCAACAATTATCATTCTAGATGCATTTTGAAATTTCTAATTTTGGCCAGGTTTTTACGACAATATCCCACTGTGCGTCGTCACATTGCCGCCTCAGACTCTGTTCGTCTTTTTTATATCAAAGTGTAAATCGTTCTAAAGGTACGTTTTCCTAGGAGCGCGTTTTTTGTGCCGCAGAAACCGATCACGTCGACGTGATAGCTGTATCACGTCGGCGTGAGCGTAAAACGTATTACGCGGCGTAAAAGTGTTTTCCTATAAAATAAAGTGGTGGCGCGTTGAACAATTCAGTTGACTACTGGAAGTGTGATCAGTGTGTAGTGTATTTGTAATAATTTATTAAGTAAATACAATATTACTAGTACAGTATTATTATTAATTATTATTATATTATTATAATTATTAATTAATAATTTTACAATTGCAATGAATCGTCTTGAAAGAAAGAAAAAACTAATTGCACTGCTTATTCTTCGACATTTAACAATCGATGACGAAGATGAAGAATATATGCTCCATGAACATTGGAATTTAAGAAAGAAAGTCAGTGAGATTTATAATAAACGAGTAAACGAGGGAATTTTCAAAATGTTGATAAATAACCACCTTGTCGATGAAGAGCAACGATTTAAAAGTTATTTCCGAGTAACTCGTGAGATGTTTGCCTACATTTTGAACCTTGTAGAAGGGGATTTGACAACTGCCTCATACAACAGAGTAAAAACACCTATAACTGCTGCGGAAAAATTGGCTCTTACTCTTAGGTAAGTGATCTATGAAAAATGATAATTCATTTTATTTAAATAATCTTTAAAATTATTTATTAAATCAGCTTACTCTCCATATAAAAAAATCATTAAGGTATATATATATATATATATATATATATATATATATATATGCATATAAATGTAGCTTATCATTAAATTATTATAAATAATGTTAAAAATGAAAATTATAATAAAAATTAAAATATTATTAATTTTATAAAATATTGAAAATATTACAAATCTTCATCATCTAAAATTCCCTTCATAGCATCACTAATTATGTGACTGGAAAAATTGGAAGTTTCCGAGTCAGTGCCCGCAGGAGTAAAAGTATATGGGGTAGTGCATGTAGATGATGCTGCAGATGAGTGGTAGGAATTTTCACTATCACCGTGAATAATGTTAGTGAATCCGATATTTAGTGACTGCTGATTCAAAAGTTCCATTTCTGTTGTGATTTGAAAAATTTTTGCTTTTGTCTTAGTGGCGAGGTCCGGGCGAAATTTTTTCACAGTAGCAGCTACAGTTTTGAAAAGCATGTCTGTTGCGTCTTCTTCTGGTTCTGGTGTTGTAAGCTCTTCTAAGCACTTTTTAAAATGATCCCTATCTTCCTTTTTTTCTTTTAAGTATTTATTAACATAAGCATTTTCTTTCCTTTTATTTGATTTTGGTATTTGAAAATCATCAGAGCGAGTCTTTAGACCACTTGACATCTGAGTATGTTCAGTGGGAGTGTGGACAGAAGTTATAGGAAGAGTTGATTGGTCTGACTCTTGCTCGGTTGAAACACATTCTTCCACTATCTTTTTCATCTCCAACGCCAGTCACTTCATGCTCGGATATGTTTGAAAAACTGTCTCTTTCATCTTCCACTACATCTAAAAATCTCAAGCAATCCCAGTAAACAGCTCTCTTTTTTTTAGCAGCTTTTCCTGTTCCTTTCCCTTCCTTTTTTTCTCTCCTATAATGATCACGCACACTTTTCCATCGCTTCTTGCACTCAGTTCCTATAACAATCAAACACAAAGATACATATACACCTAGTTTTCTATTCTTTTTTTATATAATTTTTTTTTTCATATTGGCCATTATAAGGACCACTCTAATGTACAATGTACATAATACTGATTATATTTGTTATACACATTATTTTGTGAAAAAAACTAGTAATCCGCAAAAACCGAAAATTAATCCGCAAAATAACGTATATAACAAAATTCAAAAAATAGCAAATGTTCATTCTGTAAAATGGTACTGACTAATTCATATACATATAACTATTCGTTTCAGATTTCTAGCCACAGGAGAATCCTTTAGATCGCTGGCATTTGGTTACCGCATCTCTCCTTCTGCTATAAGCACATTTGTACCCAAGGTTTTGGCTGCGATAAAAAAACAACTTGTACCTATTTTTCTACCTTCACCAGACCAGATAAACTGGAACCAAAAGGCTGAAGAATTTAAGAAACGTTGGGATTTCCCTAATTGTGTTGCAGCCATTGACGGCAAACATGTGAGAATAGTGGCACCTTCTAAGTCGGGAAGTTTGTATTTCAACTTCAAAGGATTTTTTTCTATTGTACTTCTTGCAATGATTGATGCTAATTGCAAGTTTTTAGTTATTGATGTTGGTTCGTATGGAAAGGAGGGCGATTCAGGCATTTTTAATAAGTCGAAAATGGGGTTGTTGGTAAAAAATGAAACTATATTTCCGCCCTCGAAATTCCTCCCGCATTCTAACATCTTGCTGCCTCACGTAATAGTTGGTGATGAAGCGTTCCGGTTAAGTGAGCATATAATGAAGCCATACTCCAAAGCACAGATGTTAGAAGATCCGAATAAAAGGAAGTTCAATTACCGACTGAGCAAAGCCAGAAGAGTATCTGAAAATGCTTTTGGAATTATGTGTGCGATTTTTAGAATTTTTTTCACTCCCATAAATCTGAAACCTGAAACTGTAGACTCGGTCATTGTAGTGTGCTGTTGCTTGCATAACATGCTCAGAGATGATTATATACATAGAAATCCCTCCCAACTGGTTAAATACCAAGACGTAGAAGATTTCCCTACACAAAATATGATTCCTTTAGCAGGTACAGGTGGTTTTACCAAGTCTGACGGATTTCAAGTGAAAAGTAGATTTACTGATTACTTCAGTACCCAGGATTTTACTAACCATGAAGATTGAATACTTAACTACAATAAAATTCATACTTTTAAATATAAATATAAATATAAGTGTAATAGTAGTAATAAAAGTGGTATATATGTGGTGTATATATACTAGTATAGTATCTTAATTTTTGAATCTTACAAATAGTGTAAAAATTAATATTAATAATAATATTAGGTAATTCTTTTCATATTATATAAATACTTTAATAATAAATACAAAACAAGACGTAATAATATACTTTATGTTTATTTTATCATATAAATATTGTTGTTATTGCATTATCGCAGACCACAGTCGTTTCTGGGAAAATATATTATATAGATACAAGTGACAATCATTGTACACATGTAAAATATGACGACGGTCAGCAAAATATTATTGTACAATTTAAAACTATTTAGGTTATTTAATTATAGAATATAATATTATCGCCATAATACAAAATATCTTTATTTATATGGATTATATGGAACAGGTTTCATTACGACAACAGACTAAATATATGAATTGATAAAATTAAATTGTGTAGATTGAAAAGTAAATACGAAATGAGGAAAAAATGAAGTTGTTTTTATGAATAAATATGCAATTATAATTCTAAAAAATCTACATATAAACATATCTTTTTACCTGTCCTGTTCAGAATTTTTCCAGCTTCCTCCCATATGAGATCTTTTTTTAATGTGTTTTTGAAATCCGGATTCTTCAAATCATATAATA
>NW_020271427.1:0-49980 GCF_002803265.2 Melanaphis sacchari | reverse complement strand
TTTGTTGGCCACTTCGTTCGGTTACGTATTGCTCTCAGATTTCTTAATATATTGATATACGCGTGATGATAATCGCAGACAACTGTTGTTCTCTTACATATTGAGATTAGCTATAAGCGTGCAATAATAAATGTGTGACAAGCAGGGGACAATTTCCTAGTCAGCATACTGTACATGTTGTGTTTATACAATTTATATATACCACTAATATTACTAATATACATAATATTATTATAGTTATAAATATAGTAATGATTTTACAATAGTTACATTACCCTCATACTTTTTAGCATTTATATTTTAAATGTTGTTTAAAAATATATTATAAATTATTTTATTTAAAATCCTTTTTATCAGTTATTATTTTAATTATGTTATCGTCTTATATTCGTTGTTTTAATTCATTAGTTTTGTTGTTGTGTGTATATAATGCATAATACGATCTACTTAATATTACAAAATATCAATGATATGTGTTTATCTTATTAATAAAATGTCAACCACTATATCAATAATATAATGCTGTATACATCTTTTCTAATTTATAGAATCATTCTCTCCATATTTATTTATTTGTATATATTTTCTCCTTTTATTTTACACAAATATATGTCTTGTATAAATCTACATCGCTCTTATATCAATTTAGTATACTTCGACTATTCCTCCAGTAGGCCCATTCCGTCATGACTTTTAACAAACTACCTTAAACAAAGTGACCATTAGCCGACAAAAATCAAATTCAATAATAAATTCAGTCGGTTAGTTAGCTACAACGAGTTCATTATACAATATACAAATATAAAAATAAGATAAGTAAATAAGTTTTCTAGATTAAAACTGCTTTCTAAGCGTAATAATTTTATACTTTTGATTAGAAAATCAATAGCCATGTTGAATTAAGCATTTAAGTAATATATTTTATTTTTCATTTTATTAAAACTATATATTTTTGTTGTTTATTTACAGACCTTGTCTAAAATTGTAAGTTACAATCATATTTATATGTGTACATCAATTGAAATCTGTGCTATAGCTATTGGATGGCACGTCCCCCCCCCACCGGACCAAAAATATTTTCTTTTTTTTTTTTTTTGGTTGTAGTATACCAGTTTCTTGTACCAGATTTATATTTATTTATATATTTAGAAAATCAATAGAAATATATTCCAGTACTTAATTTTTATTTTTGTTTAAAAACTATATTTTTTTGTCGTTTTTTATAAGATATTGTTTATTTTATTTATTTCACGTGTATAATACATTAATTGAAATATTTTAAATTCATGCACTTACTTTTATTCTATGAAATAATAATCGAAATACATTTTTCGATATAACATTTTCTACATAATTATATTATTAATAGAATAAACTTTTCAAATCTATAAACAAGTCAATTATTATTTATATATATATATATTTTTAGATTGAATATTTCATCGATGGATATGGTTAAATCAAAATAACAGTATTTTAAATATTCATAATTGGATCTAATAATTATTTTACCTTGTTAAAATACATAAATCTGATACGTAATATTACAATAGTTACTTATGAATACTAAAATATATATACGTACTTGAAATATTAAACAAAAATCGGAACTATACAGATCTATTCATCACAACATAAGAAATAAAAATCAAAAGTATTTCTTATATTTTTATTTTAGAATAATCTTCTACTCAGCTACATATTATACTTTTGCAGTGTACATTGGAGTTATTTTTAAATTATACATTTATTTTATTTATTATCATGCACTTTTAATTACGAAGGTTTCAATGCAAAAATTATATAATTTAATAAATTAGACGATTATAATAACATGTGTTTCTATTTACACTTAAATAATGTTGTTTTGTTTAATAAATTACAATTTTTTTATGTTTAAGATTTAAGTAGTTTAATTATAATAATTATTGTATAACGATGGCACACAACATATTCAATAAAGATTTTTCTCTCTTCAATACCTAATTGATTTACTTTAATTTTCACAATACACTACTATAGATATTATACCAGTTAATTGTTTATAGCAATACGACAATACCTAAAAATTAGTTAACAATATAAATAGAAGAATAATTATGATTAAGATTCCGGCTATTTATTAAAGAACAAATTATTGGCAATAACTAGTGTAAATGGTTATTAGCAAGGCTGGGCATTAACGAGTTAAAAATTAAAATTAAGTTAAAACGTTAAGTTAATATTAACTAAGTTAACTAATTCGTTACTTTTTTTTTGAAACTAACTTTTAATTTCATAAGTTAAATTTTTAACATATTTAACATGTTAACTTCAAGTTAATTATGTACAGAGATTTTAAAATTAAGTTACATTTCAAAATTTGATATAACCCATTGATTTATAATTTTATTGGTTTAAGAAATATTAGATAATAATATATATCATATTATAAAATAAATAGGAAAATGTATAATTAATAATTAATAATTATTACCGGTTGTTTGATATGTACACAAACACAATATACATATAACAGACATATAGGTATTTCCAATTTTATAGATAACCTGTATCTAGTGAAATACCACTAATACCCACTCGCATGTATTATTAATTAATAGTTTAAAATTTAAAAATTTCAATAATTGACAATTATATAGACGTATAGTCGTGAGTATAGGTTCTAGCCGTTCTAGGTGGTAGGTACTACGGGTAGCGACGGCTGTGTACTTAATTAATAATTAGTTTTGTTGTAAACTAGAATTCATTACCTAGTGACACTTTACGAATACGCCACACATCCTAAGAAATACGTTATTACTTGAAATTATTAAAATAACTCATGGGGAAAAATTTATTTCTGAACATCTTTGTTAACTCTGTCACTCTGATTCGATGTTAATGTATGAATGTTAATGTATCTCATATACTCTTGTATCTTATTACGCTGATTGTGTTTATACTTTATACGGATTTCCCAAATATTGACATGTAGCAGCTAATAGTAGAATTTGTATAATTTATATATTTATATCATTTTAACTCCCCCCTTTCCTTTAATGAGTAGAACAGTGGGAGAGAGTTGGATGGATTGTCAACTGCCCACCCTAATTCCTCGGTAAATACTGCTAAGCATATTACATGGTTGGTCACATGGGTACAGAAATCTGAGCTTGACACAAATTCAAAATTAAGTAACCTATTTTTCTTACAGATTTGAAAATAATTAAATATTTAATTAAGTTAATTTTGATTTAGTTAAATTTTTTTATTCACTAATTTTTAAATTAACGAAGTTATATAAAAAACATTAGCTAACTTTTAACTTAACTTACTTTTTCTTATATTAACTTAACTTAACGAGTTAAAAAAAAAACGTTAACTTGCCCAGCCTTGTTATTATGTTTACAAACGTCCAATTCATTTCCAAACATAATTTCAACAAATAATAGGATAGACATAGAGTTTTATGATTATTATTTTTCATTCAATTTTCCAAGAGGATATTATAACATTGCAGATATTAACAATAAAATTAAACAACTGATTTTAGACTTCAATAAAGAGTATCGTATTGATTTAACATTTGATATAAGTCTTGATCCTATCGATTTTAGATCGGTTATAAAATGTAACGGAATACTAAACTTTACGGATCCAAACAGTATAGGCTCTGTATTAGGGTTTGGAAACCGAAAATATTATGGATCTTATTATAATATTTATCATTTGGAAAAAGCTGTGAATTTAAACACAATTAACTGTATAAAAGTGATGTGTAATATTGCTCAAGGATCATTCAGTAATCACGTTCAAACTCATTAAATTTACGAGTTCTTTCCGAGAGGAGAAATAGAAACAAAGATAATTGAATCACCACCAAACCTTATATATTATAAGTTGAACAAAACAAATATTGATTCAATAACTATTCAATTAGTTGATTAGGATAATATACAAATTTATGATTTCTGTGAAACATTGACTATAGTTCTCCATATTAAACGTCGTGGATCTTGATATTCATTTTTTAGATGAATGAATCGATCACTCTAAGTTTAACTGGGAATGATACTACATTGACTACAACTTTTTTTCCACCTCTAAACGTGTATGAGGACTCTGAAATAGCTTTATTATGTTTACAAACGTTTAATTTATTTCCAAATATTAATTCGGAAAATAATAAATTTGCAATTCAAGTATTAGATAAGAATCGAAATGGATTGAAAATTTGTTTTATTACGCTAAAAAAAGGTTGTTATAATATTAAAGATATTGTACTACATATTAAACGTTACGGATCTTGACATAGGATTAAAATTTAATATAAGCCCATTACTTCAGGTTAGACTAGCTAGTCATTCGACTAAAGTGTTACCGTCAACATCAAGTAAAGTTAAAAAATTGACAGTGAAAAATAAAAACATTTTAAAGGCGTTAGGCTATAAATTGAAACAGAATGCCTGAAAGCGATATTTTGGATATAAGTTCGATGTTTGAAACAGATTCTAAAATTACAAAAATTGAATATCATTCATATACACCTTATACGACTTCATTTAATAATAATGATGAAATAGGAATATCAATACAGCAAACAGATGTTTATCCGTATTTGCATGAGAGTTTTATTTTTTTAGAAGGTAAAATATCAGAAGCTAGTGAAGTAAAACTTACTAATAACGGTTTTTCATATCTCTTTGAACAAATACGACTTGAAATCAATGGAATAGAAGTAGATAGTACTCGAGTACTAGGTATTACCAGCTCGTTGAAAGGTTATCTATCATGTACGCCAGATAACTATAACTGTTATGAAAATGCAGGTTGGATTTTTAAAAATAATACAAACCCCGCAAATGCAAATGGTGAATTTAGTGCTTGCATTCCACTGAAATATTGGTTAGGTTTGTTCGAAGACTTTAAAAAAATATTAGTTAATTCTAGATTAGAACTAATATTAACTCGAAGTCATAGTGATTTGAATGTTTTAACAAAAGCTGAACAAGATGGGAGTGTTAATTCTAGAAAAGTCGATTTGAATAAAATAGTTTGGAAGGTACCACATATCACTGTTGATGATGAAGAAAGATTGAAATTATTAAAACTTATAGAAAAAGAAAAAAGTTTTTTTATCCCGTTCAGATCTTTTGAAACTTTCGAATACCCTGAACTCGGAACCACTAAAAAAGTTGTATGGAACTTGAAAACTGCTTCAAAATTAGAAAAACCTCGATTTATTATAATTGGATTGCAGAAGGGACGTAAAAATGTATTAACAAAAGATTGTAGTGTATTTGATCATTGTAATTTAACAAACGTTAAAATTTTTTTAAACTCGATTGCTTATCCATATGATAATTTAAATTTAGATTTTGCAAAAAATAATTTCACCTTATTATATGATATGTATACATCGTTTCAAGAATCGTACTATGAAAAAAGTATTCGGAATCCGATATTAAGTCCTTCTACTTTTCTATCAAATGCACTAATTATAGTTATTGATACTTCAAAACAAAATGATTCGGCTGCGGCTTCATCAGTAGATGTTCAATTGAAAATCGAAGCGTCAGAATCTCTTACAGGTGTAAATGCTTATTGTTTATTAATTCATGATCGCATTGTAGAATATGTACCTTTTACTAGAGAAGTAAGAAAACTTGTGTAATAATGTTTTGAGATTTTTTTAAAAAAATATTAAATAAATTAACATATATTAATAAATATATATATTTTTGTTTTTATTTTAACCAGATCGCATCCTATATAATGTTTTTTAGAATTATTATGATTTGTATTACATGGAATTAAATTTTTTTGAAAAACATGAATATGTTTTAAAAAAATATCTGTTTTTGTGTTACACGGAGACGAAAATGAGCTCAAGCGGGATATTCCCGCTTAAACTTTTAAAATCTCCCTGCCCAAAAGTGCTGTGAACATACAAATACATACTACTGAATTGGGTGCCCTCACTCCCTATGAATAAATTCTTGCCTAGACCGAGAGCTCGAACTAGAGGGGCCAGACCACCCTTCGGGCGAAGCACGTGCACGTATTCAGTCGGCTCGGGGCTTGATACGGGAGAGGCACCGGCAGAAACGGCAATCTGTCGATAAAGAGCAAAACCGTACGCGCTACAAAGGGGTCGTCGCGGTACACACAACGGTGCCACGATCGACCTGCTTGCGGACAAGGCAGTTGCGAGGGCCTGAACGCCGGGTTCAAACCTTGTACCACGGGACTCGGAGTGAGCCCCATCGAGTCGGCTTGCTAATAACGCCTCGACGCTCCGAGGGTGCTGGACCCGAGGCGCACGACCGCGTGGACTCACCGAGGACTCGCGCTCGCCCGCACCGGGAAAGGCACATTTGAGGAAGAACTCGTGGTGGTTGTGGGAGTACCGCCTTAGTAGAAGGGGTTTGACTCAGGTGATAATCCGTCGGGCCCTGGCCGCGGCGGTCACTCATTATGGCGCCCGAGGTGAGGCGGCGCCCCGGGCGGGACCCCCGGACTCCAGAGTCATCCGGGGATACTGCCCGGAAGAGATAACCTCGCGGTTATACAAAGGGGCCGAGTGTCTCCGGGGCAACCCGGAAGAACTGGTCTACCCCGCAACACACGGAAAGATGTTATTCATTTTAATAAATTTATTTTATGTTAAACAATATTGTTTACATATACATTTTTTCAAGAAAAATTTGAATTAAAAAAACGATGTTACATATTTAAATCTATTCTGTTAAACATAATTATTTTTCCTATGTTACATAACCGTTATGTTTTTTAATAAACAATAATTATAAATATAACTAATGACTGATTTGGATTAAAAATTGTTTATGGTGGTGTGTCAGCATACAATGACACATTTGGAGTTCCAAAATTTTGAATTTGGTTTGCGTTATGACCTCACTAATGATCTCTTGTTTAGTGCTAGTCACGAGAGAACGGTACCGTACTCCGACCGAAGTTGGTGGCCGCCGCGCAAACCCCACCTATTACCACAAAATTGACACGGATCGCGGTCGTCGCTCGTCGGTTTCCATCTGCAACATGCTCTTGTTATACGTGGCAACTGAACAATCAGATCAGTAATTATCGTTAATTATTGGTAATAATGAACTGGATAGAGAAGGTTTTTCAGCTAGATGAGACGGAAGGAGCACATTCTACTTGCAAGAAACGGTATCGTTCTCTCGTGAATATCACCATAGTTAATTAGTGTTTGCAGTATAAAAAATGAAATTTTAGCACAAACAAAGAGTATAATTTAAATTGGGAAATTCTGAGGTGGGGGTGGATCATTTCACTAGCACCTCCACAAGAAATCTTTTTTAACTTCTGAAGGATTATAGCACAAACGATGAAACTTGAGCATAATCCTTCACATTAGTAACACAAACGAATGCTCTTGGTTTGAATCCGAAATTCTAAAGTGGGGTTGCCAGGGAAATGCACCTCAATGTAAAGTAATCCAACTGAAGTATGACATGGTACCTCTTAGCGTGAACACGCTGTATACTACGCGCTAGATATTCAACGTGGAATAATGACGTAATTATTGAGGATTTGACATTTCATAATAGTTTTTCAAACTATTTTTTTCTGTTTTAATATTTTTCAGTACCAGCCTGTTAAAATTTTATTAATTCTAAAAATATTAGTTTTATTGATTTTACCTTTGTGTTTGTGCATAATTAAAGTTTTAACAAAATTAGATTGTTTTTTTTTTTTTTTTAGGATCTAAAATAATAATTCGTTTGCTCTTCTTTTCCATAAATATTTTACGAAACTTTTTGCGCATATTTAAATAGACTATTAAACAGTACAACACTCTCAAGCCGCATATATTTTATTCGAAATAATTATTTAACAATATTCTCGCACCGTGTAGAATATTTCATTTTTACAGTCATCGATTACCATTAGTATTTTGTTATAATATTGTGTACTAAATATTCAATGAAGGTTTATAGCATAATTTTTTTTAGTTTTGTACACAATTTAACAGTTTCTTAAATATTTATTTATTTATACATTATATACGGGTTAATAATACCCTTTGATATTAATTGTGCAGTAAGTATAACGTATCAATGTGACAAATAGAATAGTTAACAATAAATTAAGATAATAATAATATAATATGAATACAATAATAAAATAATATAGTGATAATAGTAATTAATCATTAAATAATATATGACATGAATTAATTTAATAACATTTAATATTTTACAAATTGGCTAACAGTTAAAAATACATTTAAACTTAATAAATATTTATCTTAATAATGAAACAAGTATGTATTTAATATAGTATTTGATTTAAACTTAAGTATACATTTTGTTTAAAAAAATCACGATTTCATGGCTTTACTGTAATATACCGAAATCTAAAAACATTAACTACATTAGATTTTATTTTTCTACTTAGTTAACTCGGGAGAATACGAAAACAGACTTAAGAGAACGTCGAACCCTCATGTGTTGTTTTGATATTAGAGTGAATTGACCTATTATAGAACTTATTTATTCTGTCATTGCGTAACACACTGTATACTATGTACTAAATATTCGATGTGGGTTGATGGCGTATTTGTTGAGATTTGTTAACAATATTTTAGTTTTTGGAATATGACACTGCTATACTGTACCATAACCGAACCCAAAAACATTAACTACTAGAGGTACTATATTTTTATTAGTTTACTCAGTTGCATACAAAAACAAAATTCACATTATTTGATTTGATATTGCATAACAACCCTATTTAAATATCGTGGTTCAACGAAATTTTTTATTATTCTTACTTTATCTCATTTACTTCTGTTATTACTTATTATTAATTTAAAGACGGTATTTATCAACAAAAATGATAAAAAATAATAATTTGTTAGCTGTTTTTTTCATAATTATTTTTATTGGATCAACCTATGCTGCTTTTGAGTATATTTTTTTAAGACAGAAATAAATCACAAATGAATATTAATATTAGGTATTTATCGCTTAATTGTAATTTAAGTTTTTTTTTTTTTTGTATATGTTCTCTTTGTCATTTATGATATTATATTATAATCTTAGTTAAAAAGTTTTTAAAAATTTTAATGAATATTAATATTTTTAAAATAATTTCAAATATAACTATGTATTTAGGGTTTTTATTCATTTTTTATTGTCTATATAAATAGATCATCAAAAGGTTAAAAAATCTTTATCAAAACTAATACTTACAATAGAAATAAATTGTTATAGTTACCTATTAAAATATTTTGTCTTTTTTCAAGTGAAATTCTAACTACAATTTTATTTTTTACAGTTGTAGGTAATGTTTTTTTAATTTTTTTTTTTTTTTTTTTTTAATAAATCTAAGTATTATATATAATATGTATATATACATTATGTTATTATTAAGAGAGTGCGGTGTTAGTTTTTAGTTGTTTTAATTTTAATTTTTTAATTTTTCCTAAATTATGAATTAATATTGGTTCAATTTTGAGAGAAAGTTCTTGGCTATCATAAAATATGATTAAATTAATTAACAAACATTCTTAAAGCAAAAATTAAATTTTTTCTTTTGAAGGCAAGTCGTTATATTGTAACAATACGGTCTTGCTCATTTATATCAACTATCCTCAAACGGAAATTGTTCTACATATCATTATCACATGAAAGTACATTGTTATTTTTTTAGTATATAAATATAAAATTAAATAGTATTATTCAATAATTGTTTATTTAGTATCAAAAATATCTTAGTTTCTGTCTTTCCTCCGAAAATAAGAAACGAAATGTCAATTTCAATTTATAATCGATATAAAAATATATAATAATTTGATTTAGACAGCTAACGACAAAATAGTTTTTCATTAAAATTGTTTCAATTAAATGAAGTTATGTGGTTTGCAAAGTTCTACCAATATTGAAAGTACAAAATAACTATTGTAATTCACCCTTGTGACAACTAACCACGCACTACTCTCAGCAAAACCAATTTAGTGTTGCAAACGTGCGTAACCGTTTTCCGCCAAAATAACGCTAGCCAATTATCACCATGGCCGTTTTCCGCCAAAAAAAAATTAATACTTTTTTTTTTGAGAGCATAGTATAACGAAAAGTTAATTAGCAATGATTCGATGTACGCGCCTCACCTCATACAGATATTAAGCATAAACATTATCTATATCTTATCTTAATATTATTATTCATCTATTTAAATATACCCACTGTATTTTGCAAAGTGTTAAGTATTATTACTATGAATAACAACATAAACGTGTTTTATAGAACTTTATTATTAACAGCATAAATCGTAATGCTTTACATTGTAATTTTACATAATAATAATTGATAAACGGTCCCCACCGATGGTAATATAATACTGCTGATTATATATAAATATTAAATACTATACATGTAATATAATGTAATATAAATGGTGAATATGCAACACAAAGCATACTTTATTACATACGAATTATACGTAAAAACAGTATAAGTATAAATATCACATGTTAAACATCAATAGTTTTTCAAATAATACATTATTATAAAAAAAAGTATACATTCAATTATTAACTATACGAAAAAGAGATTTTTTGATAAACTCGAACCTAGTCAAATACCCATGAATGTATTTTTGAATGTATTATTCATTTTTTATTTGTCTTAAATGAATTATATTTCGTGCAGTTTTTGGTTGATTCACACTTAACATTTTACAATATACACTGGTTTGTACTTCATTAATCAAGTTCTGAACCCACGTAAATATTGAAGGTGAATTTTTATAAAACGATTGATTGAAATCGGAATGAAACGTTTCACATGCATTTGTGGTTCTTGTTAATGCAGAAGTTGCTTCTCCCCATAACTTAGGGAGGAACGTACTCGTATTTAAAATGTAATTGTTCAATAAATATTGTGAATGCGCTAGAACGCGATTATCAGATGGACACTGTGGCATAAAATCTTCCATAAAACAACTCATTACATCACTGGGATTTAAAAATAATAAACCAAAGGTATGCCTTAACCACATACCATTATTACACTTTTTTTATACTCGGTAATTAGTCCTAGAGATTGAATTTGTCGATACCATGCTTGAGTCAGGTGAAATCGACAACCAACTACATTCATCACAGGCCAAACTTCATAAATTGCATTTAGTATAGCTTTTTCAAAATCACTAGTTATATTAATTGGTAAAAAAAAGATGACCGACATTATCACACAATTCCGATATTTTTTTGTCATCACTTCAATAATATCCGACGTTATAGAGACTTTTTTCAATTTTATATTTACGTTTTCATGAAACGCGGTTTCAACTGACAGGTTCAGTTTCATATCGAACAATAATCCGTCAATTATCCGGGGATCGCGTACATCGTAATCATTACTAATTGACGGACTCAGTTCAGGGGTTCTCAAAAAAAAAAAGTATTAGTCATTTATTCGTTTTCCAATTCTTGTTGTCCTGCGTATATTTTGAATTTTTGAAAACCCAATGTTAGCTCACTAAATTTTCTGTGTCAATTACAAACATTTATTTTATCTTATATTTATTGTCAACTCTAAGAACGTATTGAATGTCTACGATAGCCGGTGAAGACGACATTGTCAGAGTGAGGACTACTGAACCCGATTGTGTATCGAGTTCAATTTAAATTATTATTTGACATTACGTGTATATATGTACACTATAAATTATGGTTTTATATTATAATTTTTTCAAAACCTTTGAAAGAGGAAACTAATTGTCTGTTACAATTTACAACGGATATAAAAATTTATAATAATTGTATTTATTATTTTTTTTATTAATATAATACAACCGATATTTCACTAACTTATACAATAATATACAATAACTATGGATCAATAATAAATTTTTGTTTTCAACAAAATTAATTTTTTGTTGTAAACCTATACCCATAATTTTATTTTATATCAGTTATAAGCAATAATATAAATAATACACAATTTAATCTGATCTCTCTCTCTATGGTTTCAATCCGTAGATTGGTTTGCAGCCATCTTCCAGTCTTCTCTCTTATCCGCCTTCCTTTTCATTTCCACATACGAGTTGCATCCTTGGTCCTTTATTATCTGTTGAATGAATTCCAGTCTTGGTCTACCCCTACGGTTATTTCCCTCTATTGTTCCTTCTATTATCAATTTCAACAATTAATCTGATCAATAGGTGTATATTTCAAGGTATATTTTACCTAATTTTAGGATTTTGAAATGGTGTGACATTCTAAAAAGACTTATCTAGTATATATTAAATTTATAATATAATATATTTATTCACAAATTTTAACTAATTTAGAATCACGTAGATATTTTTGCCACGGTATGTTATTTTAATTTTTTTATATCGTACTAATTACTCAAATAATTGTATTGAATTAATTATACTGTAAAAATTTTTACTGTATAATTACAATTTACAAAAATGTTAAATGTTTAGTTAATTTCAAGTGTTTTAATATTTATTTTGTTGTCTGAACGATCAACACATATATTTTTACAAGTGCCGTACACATGTATTTGAATTCTTTTATTTTCAACAATTTAATAAAATAAAAACTTTTAGACAGTATATTAGTAGATGATGGTATGATAATATTAAGACACAGAAGTGGAACCACCGATACGTTACGTGTACCACCATGAGATTAGATGAGTGAAACAAAAACAATAGTATATAGCAAGGGTGGCCAACTTTAATAGACCTGTGATTGATCTATGAGTTTTTTAGGTTGGCGCAATCGACAAAAAAAAAAAAAAAAATTATCAATAAAACAAAAAATTAAATATTATATAATATTTACAATATAAATAAATATGATTACAGTTTAATTTCACAGTTTCATGCCACAATTATTTTAATATGTTTGATTACTTATTATTACTATAACTATACTCCTATTTCTATTATGACTACTATTATTATGTTTATTTAATTATTCAATGAGATGTTTGTGCTTGCATTTGATTTGATAATTTTTTCAAATTCTGGGGTGTATGATGACAAAAATAATTTCAAGCTATCTTCAGAATGCATATCAGTCAAACGTGATCGGTACTTATTTTTGGTTTGAAGTTAATACGAAAAGGCCGATTCGCATAAATATGTCAATCCAAAGCTGGAATATACTGATTCAGCATATCGTCTTAAATTGGCAAATTTTTCCTTGTTTACCCAGTGCCAAAGTTTTTTTCTGACAATCTAGCTTTTAAATAGACGTTGTATCGCATATTGATCGTCTCATCCTCAAGAGATACTTTGTCAATTTGAAACAACTGTGCGGCTTTTTTTGCAGTCATCTGGGTATTTAAGTCTTTAAAATATCAAGACATCTGGTTCTTTTTTTTAACGAAGTCATGCAAAGCAATTCTTATTTTGATATAAAATCATTCATTAACATTCTTATGAAAACAAAAAGGTTTACATTTTATCGCTATTTTATGACTTACAATAAAGGAAGCGATAGTATAGTGGATCTTGATTGATTGTGTGGTTTTAAAAATATGTTACAATGAGCAATTAGGCCACATTTCAGTTTTATCAATTTTTTTGTTTTTCGCGGTGGAATTAAGAGGATAGTCAGATTCATACTTGCCATGCATTGTGTTGAAATATCTATCTAAATTCCCTAAGAAGTGAGCGAAGTGTAATCATATCTAATTTGTCATAGTCAAAATAACCTATACTCATCGATAACTGATAAGTGAGAGAACTAGAAAATATAATACATTAATTAATAAATAAGCATAACACTAACAACCAATGAAATCATAAATAATAATATAATAGCTGAAGAATAATGTTATCATTGGTCTATACCGTCGTCGATCAATTGATATGATCTCAGATGTAGAGTTTAACGTAGGTAAACGTGAAAATGTATAAAATATTTTCAATATCAAATATTGTGAAACATAAATAATACTTCAATGGCTTCTAAACTACACATAATCTTTACTTGTTTCTTGCAATGATCTATCATTTTGTATGTTTTGTTTTTATTTCTAACCATTAACTATAATGTGCAACTATAGCTCACACTTGAATTTCGTCTTGGCACATCGAAATCAAATATTTTCTGTTGAATTATTAATTTTGGACATTGGTTATAGTGTTATATAAGTGTTAGGGATAATTCAGCATTTTTTTTGTTTTTTGTACACATTATTTTATAACCAGTTTAACTATAAGTGAGTTCAGATGTTTACACATAAAACAATTATTGATCGTAAATTGGTGATAACAAGTGGGTCACAACTGTATTTGTTCTCAAAACCAAGTGTTACAGGAAAATGAGCTTTATGTTAGCAACTGTTTTATATAATCGAATGTGGTTTTTAGCTACACGAGTACCTACATAACAATAATCTTACAAACACATGCAGAGAATAATAATTTTTGTAAATAAAATTGTATATGAGATCTAGCCAAAGCCTCTTAATTTCTATTAAAATCGAATTCACAAATTCTCCTCCCTTATGTATCTGTATTATTTTTATAATTCCAAATATTAGAACAATTGCGATTTATTTGATATTCTATTTCAGCTGTGCATTTACTTTTTAGAAGACTACGTAGATGAACATAGTGTCATAATTTTCAAAAAAATGTGAAAGGGTGTAGCGATCGACTCGAATTAATCTCACGATCTGGTCCATAAATGCTACAAAATGTTTTTAAGATCGAACCAGCAGTCCGATCCCGGTCTACTCTATTCGATTAAACCTAATTATTGGTCCGACTTGGTTTATAAGTAATAAGTAGCCATGGGTGATGGGTTCAGTCCGAATTCGGTCTCTGTTTAACTTTTAAGTGTGGTTCGGTCTGAATTCGGCTTCTTATTAAAATTTGAAGTCCGAACCTGTACCTAAATTAACGGACTGTGCAGAGCACGCCACCTTAATGGAAGATTCACCTTTGAAATTTAGAATCAAAAAAAATAACTTAAAATTATAGAAAAATGAGTAAAATGTATTAATTGATCGGAAGACTCTCCGAACAAGGTCTTAAAAGAAAACGTCTATTGTACGTTGCAGTAATTAAGCCAATGTGAATAATATGGAATTATATAAAAGTTAACGATAGAGCTGTGCCAGTAAGTCCAACATTGAGACTATTCAATGTTACTAAAATATTGCTCTCCTTTTTAATGTAGTAGTATACGACAGAAATCAAATTATCCGCCAATATTTTGTAATAACTTTCGTCTAGGACGAAATAACTACGATTTCCAGCAAACACGAGATAGAATTGGAGCAACGCATCAATCCAGCAGCAATTTAATAACTCAACAACTCTTAAGAACATTGACGTATTTACAATAATGTCTGGAAGAGGGGATTTAAATTTTTTTAAATCATAAGATAAAGCTTATTTATAGTACTGTGATTTTGATGAAAAGGGATGACAGTTTTATAAGCAGTCTGTCTATATCGTTCAATTATCAGTAAACCCGTAATAAAATATTGACTTAACACGTTATAATTTTATTATTTGTTTATCGAAAACTCCGTACATACTGATTAGGTATTTTCTTATAACTTAAAATAATATTTTAATTAAAAACTTCTACAACGTGTTGGTGCATAGATACAATATATTTTTTTTGTTCTTAGGTGTGGAAGGGTTGAACCCGAGAAACTTCCGTAAATACGCCACTATTTAAGACATAACTCTTCTCAAACACTAATCACTAATGACCCTTACGACTTAGTATAAACTATGAGCTTAAGCCTTAAGGTGGTAGCTTAAAACCTAGGTGATAGCTCTCCACTAGGCGTTTTAACCCTAGTGAGTTTTGATTATATTTAACAAAAATTTTTAAATTTTTTAATATTTATTCTTAAGTACATATTTGTTATGCATTATTAACGATCATTGTTCGTTTTATAAAACGATTAACTGTTTATTTTTTGTTTTAAATAAAACATTTTAAAAAATTAATTTAATGTTGGCGTACCTACTGCAATTCTTCCCTTTTACAATTAATATTTTTCAGGACTAAAATAATTCATATCCCAAACTTATCACACATTACACTTAATAAATATTATTCCTGTTATTTATGTTGTATGTTATTTTATAGTTCAAATGGTCGAAGCAAAACTTATGAAATTTGAAGGTGAGTAATTATTTTTATAAATTATTAAAACACACATAAACGTGTATTTATATTTCAAATTATTGTTGAATTGAATGCTTAACTTATGAGTAACGTTTGATAAATGATAATGTACACTTTATACTGCGAAGAGAGTTAAAAACAGAGTACTATATATAACAACGATGTGTCGATGAATGTAAATAGTATAATGTAGTATTCATTGGCTATTGAAACGAGGATATGAGCGGGTGACGAGGAATTCGGCTGCTTATTGTTTATGAGTGTATTATATTCATACCGTACGTGAATATGGCAAACCTTTGTATGTCTGTTACGGCGTAAACACCATATAATGTTATCGTTAAAATCTTATACCTGATCGTTATCTGTATTATTATTATTATTAGTTGTTCGTGTCATTTGTACTCGCAGCTTTAGTCAGTTGTTGTCGGATCGGCTATCTTTTTTGAACACTCGCGAAATAAATACAGTCCATTTTATGAATAAATTAATTAAGTATTTTTATTTTAAATAAAATCATTCATGAGATAAACAATTTGGTCCATTCGCGCCGGATTGGCTAGCAATATATGTACTTTGCGTTATTAAGTCCCGCGAATTCGTTGTCGTACAGTGGATGAATAACCATTGGACTTATAATTATTTATTATCTAGTTCAAAATTTTGTAGTGCATGTTTTTTGTTTCTTTTTGACTATACAAATAAATATAATGTCCCCGCGGATACAGTGACTGTGCAGTGGTATATATATTCAAATCGAACGATCAAAAAAGTATAGAAAAATAGTCAGATTGTACGTTTTTTCAATTAACTAATATTGGATTATATTTTTTATTAGAAAATAAGGGCATTAGTTTCCAATCATTTTTCTTTTGGCACTTGCTCTTTAAAAAAAATATATAAATAAAGTTTTCATAAAATTTGAAAATATAAATTAAGGGAAAAACCAATAGTGTGGAAAAAAGTATAATAATGCAGAGTGGTCCGTCGAACGAATTGGCCGTCTATATAATGAGGCGAGGTCAATTAAAGACACAGCTGACCAATTTCCATACATATATCAACAATGTAGATGTGGATAACAATATCATGCAGATAAAGATACGTCTTGAGAAAATTAAGGAATTTTGGACTAAGTTTGATATAGTTCAAAATAATATCGAAGCAATAGATATCACTAATGAACAATTGGAATATAGAGATACATTCGTAAATTTATATTTTGATATTGTTGCAAAGGCAGAGACTTTGGTATAAAGTTCAAACTTAGTTAATGGCATAAACAGACTGAGTATGCCAGATAAAAGTGCACAAGTAGGTGGCTCGGTGATAAGAATGAAGCCGTTAGAATTACCTTCGTTTTCGGGAAAATTTGAAGAGTGGTCTACGTTTGAAGACTTATTTTTGTCCATGGTACATTTAAATTCAACTATAGTGGGTGTGCAAAAATTTATATATTTAAAAATGTATTTGTGTGGGGACGCGTTGGCTCTGATACAAAATTTAGCAACTACAAGTGATAATTACTCAGTTGCGTGGAATATTTTCGTAGAACGATACGATAATAAGTGTATTCTCATATAATCTTATACAAGAAATATATATGAATTAGAAACTATGCAAAAAGAGTCAAGTGTTTGTTTAAGGAAGTTTACAGCTGACTTAAATATGAATATGCAAGCTTTAAAATCGTTAGGTCATGATCCAGATGCCTGGGGTGCACTATTATTACATGTGATTTTAGTCAAGTTAGATTATAATACAATACGTAATTGAGAGTCTATAGCGGCCAAGGATACGTTACTCGCTATAACAGAATTGATAACATTTTTAAATGGACGGTGTCAAATATTAGAGGCGATTGATACCTCAAAAAAATGTATCGAATAAATTAAATACATCGCATTATACGCAGTCTAAGCAAAATTATCGCAATCCAAATGATAAAAATGTGCAATTTAAAAACAATAAAAAAATTCAACGCATTTGTTGCTACTAATCGTTTAGCTTGTTATTTGTGTAAGCAATCACATCCCATTTACAAGTGTCAAAATTTTATTGCACTCAATGCAAATGATAGGGCAATAAAGGTCGATGAACTAAACTTATGTAGAAATTGCCTTTGTATGGGTCATACAGACGTACAGATGTGCAAGTCGAAAAGGGTATGCTCCAAATGTGATAAAGCGCATAATACGTTATTGCATGGAGATGCACAATAAGTTATACAAAACCCATCCACGTCAAATGTGTCTAATGCAGAATTGGTGATTAGGCACGCCGCCCATATTCAAACGCGCGCGCAAGTGCTATTAGCGACTGCGGAAGTACATATATTGAAAGCGTGTGGTGAACTAGTTGTATGCAAGGCATTACTTGATAACGGATCACAAATAAATATTTTGACCTAAGCAATGGCTCAACAATTAGGTCTAGTGAGAACAAAAACAAATAAATCAATCACAGGTATAAATGAGGTAGTTAGCCGTGCCACACATCAGGTGACAGCGTCTATTAAGTCACGTATAAATAATTATTCTGTCACCATGGACATGCTGATATTACCAAAAATTACCGGAAATCTCCCGACCAACAATATCGATACAAAAAAAATGGTCTATACCCGAGGATATTAAGTTGGTGGATTCTAGGTTTTTTAAACCGGGAAAAATAGATTTATTAATTGGTGCTGATTCCTATTGGGAAATAATGTGTTCAAGAAATTTCAAACTTCACACAATGGGTCCGTACTTACAGCAAACAACGTTTGGATGGATAATTGTAGGACCAGTAAATGAGATTTCATCAAAAAACAATTCAATAGCTTGCTTCGTAATAAATGAAGATAATTATTCAAATCTGGAAAAGGATATAGAAGAATTTTGGAAAGTCGAAGAATTTTCGACTACGAATATAGACAAAATGTCGGAAAACGCAATTTGTAAAAAACGTTTTTTTAAATAATGTATCAGTAGATTCAACGGGAAATTTATCGTAAAACTGCCGTTTCGTGATAACGTAGACAAATTAGGCGAATCGTATAATATCGCGGTAAAAAGATTCTTATCGTTAGAACGGCGTCTTGCAAAAAATTCCCGAACGATATAGTCAGTATAAAGGTTTTATGGAAGAGTATGAACATTTGAGACATATGGAAAAGGTTAATGAGGATAATGACCTATCAGGGAAAACGTATTATATGCCACATTCCTACGTTTTAAATGATAGTAGCCGATCAATTAAATTACAAGTAGTATTTGACGGCTCATGCAAATCAGAATCTGGACTATCGCTAAATGATGTACTGTTACAAGACGAACTCACATTAATCGTTGCTAGATTTCGTACCCACAAATATGCATTTTCAGCTGACATAAAAAAAATGTATAGGCAAGTATGGGTTGATAAGGTGGATCGGGATTATCAGTGTATTATAAACAGCTTATTATACGCTTATGGAAAATACTCTATCAAGTACACGAAGACAAGGAAACATTATGTAAAGAGCGGAAACAGTCGAAGTCAGTAGTAATCGTCACTGAAGTAAAGGCAAATTATTTTATACAACTGTGTGAAAAATATTCAAAATTAAGTTGGTTTCAGCGTGTGTTTGCATATATATTGAGGTATGTGAATAATATTTCAAGTAAATTAAAAAACAAAAGAAAGGTACTCAGGTCCACTCAGCAATGACGAAATCCAAAAAATTATTAAAAATATTTATTAAACTCTTGCAAATTCAATTTTTTGGGAAAGCGTTAAATAATAAAAAATCACAGTCATTAAATCCATTTTTCGATGATGATAATATATTGCGCGTGGGTGGCTGCCTGGGAAATGCGACAGGTTTAACTCATGACCATCGATATCCTATTATGATACCATACGCCTGTCATTTTGATACGCTAATTTTTAGAAATGAACATGAAATGTCTTTACATGCTGGGCCCCAAGCAATGTTGGCAAACGTACGATTAAAATATTGGCCGATAAATGGAACAGCTCAAAAAAATCGCCCATCAATATATAGCATGTTTTAAAAATAAACCAAATATTATAGAGCCAATTATGGGTATTTTACCAAAACCTAGAGTAAATCGACCATTAAGATGTTTTGAAAGTGCGGGCGTTGATTATGCTGGACCAATATTGATGAAGTCACACGCGCGTAGAAACGCACAGTTACAGAAGGCGTATATATGCATTTTCATATGTTTTACAAGTAAGGCTTTGCACATAGAGCTGGTATGTGACCTCACCACGGATGCCTTCATAGCTGCCTTGCACCGGTTTATTTCAAGAAGAGGAAAATGCAATACCATTTATTTCGATAATGGTACACATTTTGTAGGTATTAACAAAAAATTAAACGATTTGTCCACACTTCTTCTTTCAGTACAACATAAAGTTCGCGTTCAAGACACGTTGGCATTACAAGAAATTACGTGGAAGTTCATATCACCTCGGTCCCCCTATTTTGGTGGTCTTTGGGAGGCTGCTGTCAAGGCCGTAAAAAGCATTTGAATCGAACCATTGCAAATTCACGGTTAACTTATGATGAACTATATACGATGTTAACGCAAATAGAATGTTGCTTAAACTCCCGTCCTTTAATTCCTTTATCCGAGGATCCTATGGATTTGAATGTCCTTACTCCCGCTCATTTTCTAATAGGTACCTAGCTCACTGCGCGCGCTGCCGGAACCTAATATGGGAGATATGTTTATTAATATATTGTCTCGGTGGCAAAGAGTACAGCAACTTGTCTAACACGTTTGGGCACGATGAAGCAAGGAGTATTTGGGACAACTACAGGGACGAAACAAGTGGTCAAAATGTAAGGGACCGTCCATTCAACCAGGTACACTGGTGTTAATAAAGGAAAACAACTTACCTCCGTTAAAATGGTTATTGGGCAGAGTAACAGATATTCATCCAGGACCTGACGGTATTGTAAGAGTGGCTACGGTATACACAAACATGGGATCCAAAAAGCGTGCTGATCGATTATTATGTCCATTACCCATAGACTCCTGTAGCACACAGGTTACGTGCTAATTCATTTTGTTTATATAATTTTTTTTAAACAACAATTAGATACAAAGTATCCACATTCATACATTTATGTATATATTATCATGTAACGACCGACCATTGTTATCTTCATTATAGTAATCCATAATATTATGTATTATTATTAATATTATTACAGTAAAACCTCATTAAGATGCTCCCGCTTAATACGCCATCCCGCTTAACACGCGGATTTTTCCGATCACAAGTACTTGTACACTTTTAACATTGAAAAAAACACGCTTAATACGCCACTGCATAATACGTAATCCCGCATAATACGCTCTAATTTCTGGCTTCTCTAACCTTTTAAAATAGAAAAAGCCCGATTAATATATTAAGCGATAAGAATTTCGTTGAAACGTTTATCTGTTATCGACAGAGAACACTTTTTTTAATCCAAAAAATAATATGTATGTACATAATTAAAAATATGTTCCTAAAAATTTTATTGTATGTATATTTGATGTATTTTTATTAATTTTAAATACAACTAATGTTACTGTGTAATACATACCAAGTCACACTATGAACATTTTTCTAATTTATTCTATCTATTATCGCTTTTAATAAAAGAGAAGGGTATCGCCTACAACGCTTTAAGAGCATAATAAGCGGGAAATCGCTTATAACGCTATCCCCCATATTACGCGGTCTTATGATTTCCCCTTCGAGAGCGTCTTAACGAGGTTTTACTGTATTTTATTATATTTTTTTTTTATTTCTTATGTTTTTCACCTATTTAGTGAATATATTTGTCTACAGCTTAATTATTAAATTATATTTATTATTTTTATTATTTAATGCAAAGTTATATACAACCTTTATGTAGTAATTTATTGATAGTGTTGATAAGTCATTTATATTATTTCATTATTTCATTTTATAATATGTTATATATTTTGAAACCGTGTTTCAAGGTTGGCCCATGTTACGGCGTAAACACCATATAATATTATCGTTAAAATCTGATACCTGATCGTTATCTGTATTATTATTATAATTAGTTGTTCGTGTCATTTGTACTCGCAGCTTTAGTCAGTTGTTGTCAGATCGGCTATCGGTTTCGAACACTCGCGAAATAAATACAGTCCATTTTATGAATAAATTAATTAAGTATTTTTATTTTAAATAAAATCATTCATGAGATAAACAATATCTATACGGTTTATATTCATCAAAATAATATAAACACAGTAAACCTGTCTCGTGCAGAATTGTACAAGGAAAGTTTCTGTTTTAGGCAGGTTTCTATGTAATAAAATAAAAAGGAAAATTCTGTACTATAGAGTTACAATATTCCACATGATTAAGATTTAAGGTTATAACATTTTACGGCCAATAATAAAAATTAAAATGTTGAATATTAATAAATACATAGGTTACATTGGTTACAATAAATTTTAATTTTTAGTGAATAATTACATAATATGTAGTTATCTATCGATACGTATTAATAGCTGACCTTATAATAATTATTTAATGGCAAAATAAATGTGACATAAAAAATATTTTTATTTGTTTTATATGTCTTTCCGTTTGTTAAAGGTGTGTATGATACATGGAACCAAAAAATATCTTTCCGTTTTACGTCAGTCAGGTTCCGTTTTATCAAGGATCTGGATAAGACAGGTTTTACTGTATATACTTCGTTCCAAAAGTGAAGACACCAGGTGGCTACTGGTTTTTGTTGGTGCTCAACCCTCACTTTGTCCTACTTAACCATTTGTTTGATTATAGCAGGGTCGCTTGCGCTTCTAACCATCGGTGATAGTTTGACTGGTCATTATACAGAACGAATTAAATTCTAATGGTTTTTTGTCCATCATTTGTAATATATTGTTTTATATTTCATAATTTGACAAAATTATTTTAGTATTGATAATATTAAAAATGTTATCTTTTATTTTCTAGTTAATAACTTGTCTAATAACGTTTGTGGATTTTATAAATATTTTATATACCTAATTTAATTCTTAAAAAATTCTGCATATTTTAAAACATAATTCGAACCAAAAATTATCAATAAGTATATTATATATTTTATTAAAATTAATTTGTTTTAATTTTTAAATTTAAATTATAGTTAAATTACTATTTAAATACAATTAAATGATTAAACTTAATACTGAAATTTTAACAATTTGAGAAATAATTATTGTACGATAATTTACATTTTTTGTAACTTGTACGGCATGTCAATAAAAGTCGATAAAGTTCGGAAGCAGACATCGGCGTGATCATACAGTATGGTAGTGTAAGAATTTCAAATGTGAATTCAGAGTAACGCTCGACATTCGCGATACGTAAAACTGGTGTATTCTCTTTTATATTGGAGTATAAATTTAATGTAATGGACCAAATACGGCTATTGTTTACAATCCAGTATATTGATTGTGATTCGTTAATATATCTTTAAAATACTGAAAAACGATTAATAACATTTATTAGTCTATATAAGTCTCTGTACATTTTAGAGTGTTAAAAATTATACCAATAAGGGATTCCATTTTAGGAAACGTAGATTTATACACATTTTGGTACATTTCAGTACGTTTGCTATTAAGTAGTTTACCATTGCTTTTAAATACTACCCGTTAAGTGTGGTTTCCATGATCACTTTCAATGGCCCCCAATTCTTGATCTGTAGTATAGTCAACTGATATTGTAATGGGTTCATTGCATTTCCACTATTTTACCAAATGTAGAGAAAATATAATATTATTTCTGTTTTTTTATTAAATATTACACTTAATTTTCTCTCAAATTTGCAATATGTATTGTACTTGCATTAATAATTTAAAAGTTTATATTAATAATATTTATTATTAAACAAAGATACATAATTATATGTAAATGATACTTGTATATAGTTAAAGCATAGTACACTGAATCGATTATACAAATTATGATCATTTTTATAGGAGATCGTTATGCAAATAAAGAACGATGGTATTCTCGTATAAGGTATTTAGGTTAGTATATTTGTTATTTGCAGGATTATATAAAATTATTTAATTCGTAATTTTTGTTTTTTATAAATTTAGATCCAGCTGACTTAATTAGTAAGTTATAATTAATAATGTTCAATAACATTTTAGTGTGTATCGATTGTTATAAAATAAATAACAATGATTTTCTTTACTTGAAACTATAATTTAAATAATTTCAGATCCAGTAGCATCTTTTGTATACCAAAACTTAAGTGGAAACTTAGGTAATTATTAACCTTATTACTATGCTTAAATTTTACACGTAATATAAAATCCATTTTTTATAAACGTATTTAAATTCTGAAGCAGTGGGTTCTTACTACTTATGAACTATATTTCATAATCAATAAAACATAATATATTAAACTGTTGTTTTTAAGTTTTTCCGAAAGAAACAACACCAATGCAATATTGTCATTTTTACGCAGATACTACTAGAAGAATTCTAACATGTGAGGACAATTTTCACCTTAACAAATTTAGAGATCACATGACTTATTTGTTTGTTTTTTTTTTTTTTTGTTACACAGACTCAATCACAGGTTTTTTAATTAATTAATTGTCTACATAATAACTAAGGTTATGATATTTATGACCTTAAAAATACTAAAAAATGCATGTAATATGCAAATATTCCAAAATAAATATCAATTATCATAATATACTCTTATGGAAATGATGAAAACAAAATGCTAACATGCGAGGACAATTTTTACCTTAACAAATTTATAAATCAAATGACTTATTTGATTTTTTTTTTGTTACACAGTCACAGGTAAGTGTTTTTTTATTAGATAATTGTTTATATAATAACTAGGGTTAGGATTTTTATGACCTTAAAAATACTAAAAATGCATGTAACTTGCAAAATTTCCCAAATAAATATCAATTGTCATACCCTTAAAAAAAATTAATTATTTCATTTTAAAATTTTAATTGTAGTCAAAAATGTATTTTAAAATAATATACAACTTTTTTATAACTTTAAACTTAAATACAAGTACAAATATATGAGATTTTAAAATTTTAGTAAATCATTTAAACAAATTTTCTTAATTGAGAAGTACTGGAACATACAACTTTTACCATTTTTAATTAGAATAAAATGCGTAGGTATTCGATAACACTTCAGTTCACACAGTACTTACACATTGCGTTTATACACTAAACTAAAGATTTTTTAATGTAAGTCATTATGTCACATCGGCATCATCACTCTATTGAGTCTATCGCGATTATGGACCATAATCGTGATTAAATACGTTGAGTTGTAGTAAAGATAAATAAGTAATAATGATAACTGATAAGTTAACATTATAAGCCAGGGCTAATATAAGCGTATAAAATGTTTTGTACGTTACTATAGGATATCTACTTTAATTTTATGTGTATAATTTAATAATAAGAAAATATTAAAAGTATTACAAAATACAAAAATCACAAGTACAATGAACTTACTATAAATTCGTTTACGATAAAATACTAATAATTATTTATAATAAATTGATATATGGATTTACGATACATCAAGGTTTATATTATATTTCAATTATTTTTAGGAAAAATATGGATTTATTCATAAAAATACCAAAATAAAATTGAATGTATTTGGTTCTATGACACACTAAATTAATTTATTATTAAATCTATAATTTGCACGACAAAAAAATAAATAAATATTCAAAAGTCATAAACATCCTAACTTTAATAATCGTTAAAATGTACAAGATATTTTTAAACATGTTTGTTCGAAAGTTATGTGTACGAATGATAAGTGTTCGAATGTTATTTGTTAGGAAGCTACGAATTTTTTTGGTTATTCGATTACTCGAACATTTTTATTGTGAAAACGATAAAATTTAAATTTTCTAAAATGACTGTTGAAGCGATCGGTTTATCGCAGAGATAAGGGCCGTGTATTATTTGCGTACCGCAAAAAGGTAAATTTTACAGGTAGTAAATTAAGTAAGTAACTTGGGATGCATATGAATTGCGTCCCGCGGCAACAATTCCTTTCGAATTGCGTCCCAAGTTTTTTTGGGGGTAGTACTAATTGCGTCCCTATAATTTTGCGTGGCCATACTAGTTGCGTCCCGATTTTGTTTGTGCATACCAAATGCGTCTCGTATATTTTAAAAACTAAACAATATTTCCTTTCCCATTTTTATACAGACTTAGGACTGTCTGTAATAATAATTACATAATTACTATTACAGGTAGATTAAAAATATTGTTTTTGCTTTTTATATTAATTATTTCATTTGTAATTGTACATATATAAAAATATTAAAAAATATATAAATATAAACTGTAGTAAAAAATATTATAGTATTGGTAAAACTTTAAAAGATAAGTAACGTTTTTATAAATTTGAATCTACTAATTTTTTTTGATTGAAAATCTGCCATTGCTTGTTTTAAAAATTGTTCTTTATTAATTATGGAGGTTGTACGGTTCCTTATGTGAGTGCTACGTTGTTTTATATAAATATCAGTTTGTAATTTCTTCAGAGTATTTATAAATTGAAAAATATTTGGATGGGCATAATGAAACATGGCGTTGAGCTTCGAATGAAATGCTTCACAACTATTAGTATTAGAAATACTAAAATAATTTATAATAATCAATAATTTCGCCATTATACAATTTAGATATCACAGGTACTGGGGATGCAATTTAGCCGTACTCGATAAAAACCAGGGATACAATTAGTATTATAGCTTTTTATATCTTTTTATACGGGACACAATTCTTACGCACCGGTAATTTGCGTCCCGTTTTGCGGACGCAACTCAACTATATTATTCTTCTTACTTGTCATTTAAGTTATGACCAAGTTGCGTCCATAAATATTATGCGTCCAGCGTTACAATAATATTGTTCATATTATAAGGTATGTGTAAATTGTATCTACGGGTTTATAAACATTTTTTAGTTTACCCTTAGTTTTAGTTTTAATTGACAATTGACGATTTTATAATAAAATATTTTTTAAACTATGCATAATAATTATTTGAACATGTTTTTTTTACATAATCTATAAATTTTTTGTATAGTTTTATTTTTTAATGTGATGTTATTGTATTTTTAATGTAATTTAATCAAATGTAGTGGAATCATATGCAATAAATAAATTAAAAATATGTAATAATACTTTGTGATACTTAATGAGTGCTATGCTTATGCTTTATTTATGTCGGGACGCAACTAGGCTCCCTAAAAAGGTATACCGGGACGCAAATAGGCTATGATCTTTTTTGAACCTTTTTTTGCGGGACGCAAGTTACCTACTGATAATTAATTCGGACGCAAGTAGTATGCATCGGAGATAAGATGCCAGACTTAGATTGCCTATTTGCACTAACGGGCTTTACGGGGCGTACGTCAGTCGCAACGGAACTCCGGACCGTCGTGAGGGGAGATTTAAATCATGAATAATAAACAACTGCTAATTACAATGTTATACATGTATTTAGCTATACGGAATGAATTAATATAATATTATTATTATTATTTGTGACAAAATGGGAGACGGGGAACACCGCTCTGCAACACACTGGTGTTGATCACTTCCAAGTAGCGGAACTGCTAGGCTGAACTGCCGAAGGTAGATTCCGGAGCAGGAACAACCATGTGGATGGCTTCTGAGCAATACGCAACCGGAGCGGGTCGTCGCGAACGAGACGCGACTTTTACGAAAAACCAATAAACCACTTGCTAGATCAGAGCTGACTAGTATCTCGCACAGTTGAGAGCACAACACCATGTTTAAGACAAAACGGTGAGCGGCGGAGCAGACCAAACACACCAAAAACAACGTATTTAACATAATACGCAAAAGAACGATGAGCTTCGTACAGCATGAACGGCCAAAGACAACGAACATGGCTGAACACGGTGGCGACCGCGTCGTTTACCGGACCAGGACGACGGGCGCAACAGTGTCGCCAATCTGTCGGGTGACCAAGCACCGTTACGGATCAAAGTCCAAGACCCGTGACAGATTGATTACGTAAAAAGATCGAACATTGCCTATGTATAATATACTATTATATTATTATAAGATTATACTATTTCATGAAATATATTATAATACACTACACAATTGATGTACGATTAATAAAAATATAAATATAAATTCTGTGTCAATTTGAAAAAAAATTGAATTAAAAAGATAAGTTATAAGCAATTCCCCTTAAAAATTCTAAAACATTAAATTTAACTTTACAAATTAGGAAAATATTTTTTATACGTTCTTCTTTGTTGTTTAGACTCTATGATTTTTTTTTGGATCTCTATTTTGAATCAACTGTTCGATCAACCTTTCTATTTCATTCTGAATGTGTTTCTAATTTTATCATATTCTTAGTTATTTGAGATGAAATATTTAAAGGCGTACCGGTTATTTATTCTTAATACATTTTATATGGATTTTGTGATTTTCTGCAGCTTTTTTGATATTTTCTTTAATTTTTTTAAATTCAGTTTTGATTGGATCTGGACCGTAAGAGTGTTCTTTTAATACACAAGAGTTATCTTTTATGTGTTCATTTTCTGTAACGATAATTCTAAAAATCACGCTACATGTTTTGAAGCATAGGTACCTATCCAATAATATATACTTAGGTGTTATCTCGTTTTCGCGTATTTGGTTTATTTTACATAACTTTATTGTGTATTGTCACAATACATTTTATAACACAAGGCATTTCGACAGTCGACTAACAAACACTATTACATTAATAAACTGTTTCTCGCCCACTGATTAACGGATATATGTATAAAGTTCACTAACTTGTAACGATATACAGTTTACTGACGCGTCATTTATGCCGCAATTTGCTATTTTTACTTAGGTCAGAAGAACATAGGAATGTTGAGTACTAGTATATACAAACCATTGATGAAGCTAATCGATCGAGTTTTTTTCGTGGAATAAAGACAACAGTCATATCTATATCTTTAAGTAACATATTTAATTTGATTAACTATAGGTATAATAACCTACCTTATATATAAATTATAATAATATTATATTCAATCGCTTCAATTCGTACTCCGCTACACCTTTGATCTTCAAAATATCCGTATGGAATACGTGTTGTTTTGTTTTCGGTGTCTCGACCCTCGGACGCCTCCGCGACCTCATCAGTACTGTCTCGAAAGCGTATGAAATACGATTATGTGTATAAAACAGAAACGTGCGTACCGTTGTTAACGTACGTCAGATATGACAGATTCTTATTTGTATTATACAAAGACATCGCAAAATCGTTGCTCTGCAGTCGTTGTAATGCCTTTAATTGCATACTTTTGGGGGATATCGTGATATGTGTATGTGATGATAAACCGAATATATCGTTAAGACATATTCCATTAATTAATGTAAAAGAATACGTCAGAAACACTCTAAACGCCAATAAATATGAGATTTAAGGTTTCGTGACACGCGAATCGTAAAAATTGCGTTGGTTAAACGACGTGTAATGTAGTATTCGTCGCACCGTTATACCATTTCGTAATATACTTATTTATTTTCATGCACTAAAGCACAGGGAAAGCTGCGCGATAAGATGTATTACACCTGTAAATTTAATGAAATGACCAACCACTAAACGCTGGAATTGGACTTTTATATATTTTTATTATTATTATTTACGCGTTTATAACGACACCGCCAAAGTGTAAAACCACCAATTCAGAGGTAGCAACCAACGTCTCAAACGTCGTTATCACTGGTTTTGCCTACTAGACTTTTTCAACTGCGGTATTCTAAGTCCTGTCTCTAACCTAGGGTATTCACATACAGCTAGTTTCACCGACCTAGGGTATTCACTTACAGCGAGTTTCACCGGCGCTAGTAGGAAAATAAATCGACAAGTTAGAAGTGAACCCCTAACAAATTAAAAACTTAACTCGATAAGTTAATATGTAAAATAGAAATAAATATTAACTTAACTCAGTCTAAAATAGTTAATCTATTTTTATTTTTTTTAATAAGTATTTAAATCATATAAAGAATAACATGTCTTTCTAATTTATTAGATTATAATAAACAATTTTTTTGTACTTTTGTCTTAATGTGCATCTCAAATCAATAATTTAACAAATATAATTTTTTTTTCTATAATATAACAATTGAAGGTTAAAAAAAATTAAAATAATAACATTTATAATTCATAATTTTATTTATAAAATTTTTTAATATCAACTGAAAAAATCTAAGTTATATAACTTTTCAACTAATTAATACCCACCTTTTGGGATAAAATAACATTTGTGTATAATACTATTCGAACACAATCCATTCGTACAGATTTTTTCGAACACTCAACAGCTTCCTTGTAAATTAATAATTTATTTATTAATATATTTAGAATATTCAAAAGTTGATCCTTTTTGTAAGTCAATTTATTTAACACATTACTCATGAATCATTATTTATGTAAATGGAGTGCAATCCATTTACTAATGAAAGTTTTATAGACAAAACTATCTTAAAATAATGTGGTCTCGGTTCGTCAATCAAATTTCACCTCTGCGTCCGCCATGTTATTATAAATATTTCTTACATTGTATAGTACGGATAATAATGTGGGTGACTCTTCTCCTGACTATAGCATTACGCGAGTTGTCGCTATCCGCGATATAAAAAAGTAAGAGTGACATGGCGCACACATTTATTTATAATTATGTGAAAAAAAATCCAAGTTCAATATTAAATTCGATCGATTGATGATTGATTCGGTAAGCTACGAAGAAGTTTTAGTTTTGTCTATTAAAATAAAACACAAGATTAGTAAATTGGTTTTTCTAAGTTAAAACTGCTTTTGAAGAGTAACAATTTTATATTCTTGATAAAAAAAACCAATAAGCAATAGCGATGTTGACTTTATAGTATTTAATTAACTAATTTTTTTTTTAATTTTATTAAAACTATGTTATTATTTTTTTATCACAGATGAAGATACACGTAATTTACAATTTATTTTTATTATTTTATATTATATTATATACATCAAATAAAATCTGAGCAATAAAACTAGGAACACCCCTCCACCACAGCTAAAATCTTTTTTTAATTATTGTTGTTTGTTGTAATATATCAGTATCTCGTACAAAGCCACAACCCACAACCCTTTTTTATAAGTTAATGTACATTAATATAATTCAAGATAAATCTATGATAACGACAAATCATTTTTAATTTGTATTCAAAAATGTCAATTAATAATTATAAGCACGGTGGTGACGTCTCGTAACGGCACACACGCACACGGAGCAACACCGTTACGCGAAAAAGGCAAGCAAAAGATAGACGGGTGCTGACCGTCAACGAAACCAAACACTTGTCAAAGGCCGACAGATGATGGCTGGGAGAGATAAGACGCGTCCGGACGATTCAACGTCTACCGCGCAGCCGGCGAGCATGTTGGTATGCTCGAACCAGTAGGCAAACAGTCCGCGGTCGAACACACGGACTAAGATATATCACTGAATGTACATTCTGTGGATATATTACATGACCTTGGTCTTCAGATAAGAAACGCAAGTGGATACTCAGTTAGCGACCTACGTGTTTACACTAGGTGCGTCTGAGATATGGGCCAACCACTAGCACTGCTTTTGTATCTGTAAAAGTAAATTGGTAGGGAGGCAAAAGTCCTAAACTATAAGCTATAATAGACCTCTGGCCGAAACATCACACTTGAGACGCCTGATATAATACATTGGGGAAAAGTACTATGTGAACGACGTCTAAAACCAAGCATCGGGGAAACCCGGTTTGGACGTCTGGGATCGGATTTCTAGTGGCAGTCATTATTTGACGAAAGTGGTTATCGGTAAAATTCTGATCAGACAAAAACTAACGGTGAGCATTCTTCCGGGAATTTAGTCACCTTGCCGGTGGGAGTCAATCACCTGGCGGTTGCTTAAACCATATTAAGCAGCGGGTTGGATAATTCCGCGGCCCTTATAACTCAATCAGGTTATTCATTGAATAACCTCTGGTAGCTACTCAACCAGCCGCGCTGAACAGAAACGGATTTTATCTATTTATTTTTTATCTTTTATGTTCACTGTCTGAGTACACATCACGCTCTATATCTTGAAGGGTTTCAATAGCTCGTAGCTTGATGGGAGAAGTGTTAGCATGTGACCCAAAACATAAACGGGTACCCTTTTTTATACTTTTATTTTCATTAAACTTTTCTTTATTATATTATCATATTTTTTATTATTATTGTAATACGTCTCTGTATCCCAAGGAAGAGGATATTAACGACTCACACACAGCCTAAATTTTATCTACATCAATAACGATGATAATTGGCGATTGCCGACGTAGTCGTTGCCGTTATTTAACTTACGAACACATAGTTTACCAAAATATAGGGCTGTCTCAGATTTCATAATATATTGATATACGCGTGATGATAATCGCAGACAACTGTTGTTCTCTTACATATTGGGAATTAGCTATAAGCGTGCAATAATAAATGTGTGACAAAGCAGGGGGACTTAATTTCCTAGTCAGCATACTGTACATGTTGTGTTTATACAATTTATATATACCACTAATGTGCCTAATATACATAATATTATTATAGTTATAAAATATAAGTAATGATTTTACAATAGTTACATTACCCTCATACTTTTTTTAACATTTATATTTTAAATGTTCTGTTTAAAAAAAAAAAAAATATATTATAAATTATTTTTTATTTAAAAATGTCCCTTTTTTATCAGTTATTATTTTAATTTATGTTATCGTCTTATATTCGTTGTTTTTTTTTAATTCATTAGTTTTTGTTGATTGTGTATGTATATAATGCATAATACGATCTACTTAATATTTTGAAAATATCAATGATATGTGTTTTTATCTTATTGTAAAATGTCAACCACTATATCAATAACATAGTAACATATACATCTTTTTCCTAATTTATGAGAATCATTTCTCTCCATATTTATTTATTTGTATATATTTTCTCCCTTTTATTTTACACACACAAATATATATCTTATTATAAATCTACATCGCTCTTATATCCAATTTTAGTATACTTCGACTATTCCTCCGTGGGCCCATTCCGTCGTAACTTTTAAACAAAACTACCTTAAAATAGTGACCGTGTGACAAAAAATCCAAATTCAATAATAAATTCAGTCGATTTAGTTAGCTACAACGATTTCGTACTACTGTCCATAAAATAAAAAATAAGATAAGTAAATTGGTTTTTCTAGATTAAAACTGCTTTCTAAGCGTAATAATTTTATACTTTTGATTAGAAAATCAATAGCCATGTTGAATTAAGCATTTAAGTAATATATTTTATTTTTCATTTTATTAAAACTATATATTTTTGTTGTTTATTTACAGGCCTTATCTAAAATTGTAAGTTACAATCATATTTATATGTGTACATCAATTGAAATCTGTGCTATAGCTATTGGATGGCACGTCCCCCCCCCACCGGACCAAAAATATTTTCTTTTTTTTTTTTTGGTTGTAGTATACCAGTTTCTTGTACCAGATTTATATTTATTTATATATTTAGAAAATCAATAGAAATATATTCCAGTACTTAATTTTTATTTTTGTTTAAAAACTATATTTTTTCGTCGTTTTTTATAAGATACTGTTTATTTTATTTATTTCACGTGTATAATACATTAATTGAAATATTTTAAATTCATGCACTTACTTTTATTCTATGAAATAATAATCGAAATACATTTTTCGATATAACATTTTCTACATAATTATATTATTAATAGAATAAACTTTTCAAATCTATAAACAAGTCAATTATTATTTATATATATATATATTTTTAGATTGAATATTTCATCGATGGATATGGTTAAATCAAAATAACAGTATTTTAAATATTCATAATTGGATCTAATAATTATTTTACCTTGTTAAAATACATAAATCTGATACGTAATATTACAATAGTTACTTATGAATACTAAAATATATATACGTACTTGAAATATTAAACAAAAATCGGAACTATACAGATCTATTCATCACAACATAAGAAATAAAAATCAAAAGTATTTCTTATATTTTTATTTTAGAATAATCTTCTACTCAGCTACATATTATACTTTTGCAGTGTACATTGGAGTTATTTTTAAATTATACATTTATTTTATTTATTATCATGCACTTTTAATTACGAAGGTTTCAATGCAAAAATTATATAATTTAATAAATTAGACGATTATAATAACATGTGTTTCTATTTACACTTAAATAATGTTGTTTTGTTTAATAAATTACAATTTTTTTATGTTTAAGATTTAAGTAGTTTAATTATAATAATTATTGTATAACGATGGCACACAACATATTCAATAAAGATTTTTCTCTCTTCAATACCTAATTGATTTACTTTAATTTTCACAATACACTACTATAGATATTATACCAGTTAATTGTTTATAGCAATACGACAATACCTAAAAATTAGTTAACAATATAAATAGAAGAATAATTATGATTAAGATGCCGGCTATTTATTAAAGAACAAATTATTGGCAATAACTAGTGTAAATGGTTATTAGTGTGAATGAATCCTTTTTACAAACTGTGTACCAGCATAACTGATCAGTTTTATTACGATCACAGTGTGCTGTGTCTTAAGTTGTACTTTTAAATGTATATACATTTAAGAGACCACCCCTATTCATTCATCATCGCCCAGACCAAACGGCTGGGTTTAGAAACTTGAAATTTTGTACAGAGGTTCCCTCCTTAAGCAACGTAGGAGCGCACTGAGAAAGGATTTTTCAAAGTTCAACCTCTAAAGTGATAAAAGGTAATTTTTAAAAGTTTGTATAGATTTAATATATATGTATTATTTCTGACTGCTGTTGCTAATTAACTGGTATTAATAAAACCAGTTGCAGTTAATCGGGGAACCACGGTTGTAATACAAAATTGATACCGGCAATTGACGTCAAAGTTCAAAGATAATGTGAAATGGTGAAAACGTACTGCAGTCACCTACTGTAGATCATCGGTCCTATAAAAAATCTATTGGTGTTATAACAATTAACACATTTAATACAATTAAAATGTGAATTAAAAGTTATATTAGCACTATTAATACAATTAAATTAAACACTAATACACAGTTTAAGTTATTTAATTTGTCATATCTTTCTGTTACATCCTGTATAGTACACAAATAATATCATACAACGACAAATTTTCGAAATCTATTATCAATCCCTTGAGAACACAATCACAAAGATTACCATTATACGTGTTAGGAACCCCTTGTTAATATCTAAAATAGTTCTAAAAAATTATGTTAGAATACACTGTTAAGAAACCACTGTCAATTAGACCTTGGTTGACTCTCGCTGTAGAACCTAGTAGAACAAATGTAAATAAAAACCTGGAAGCCGGAAAATGAAGAGCTAAAGATTGCAAGGTTATCGACTAACAACGAAAACACGTCGTTCCCTGTCGTAGTAAGTACTGTAATGTAGTCTAATTTTCGGAAGAGTGTAGAAAATTAGGTAATGAGTAGGGCCCGGATTTAAATTCACTTAAAATTATACAAATATACTCTAAAAAATATACAAAAATGCTCTTAAAAAATGAATTTTTTCACAAAAATGACTTATAATTTCTTATACAATTCGTAATTTATTAATAAGATTTAATTATTTTTTATTATTTTATTAAAAAAAAATTGAAAATTTGATTGACGTTGACTCGCATATATTTTGGCCGTTCTGGAAAAATATTATTCATTCTAAACATACCAAAATACTTAAATATTAAAAATTAAATTCTAAGTAAGTCGTCTATTGTAATTTGACCGACTGCAAGACATGGGTGATGCTCCACAGTCAATAATAAATTAAGATAAAAACAAAATCAAACAATTTATTTTTAGATAATATTTTGAATTGGCTAAATTTGTTTAGTATATTGAACTGATATGCATTAAAAACCAATCAAATAACCTAATAATGCTAAAAATGCTCTAAAAATGAAAAAACGTCGAAATATGCAAAAAAATACAATATAAAATTTGTAGCTATGAAACCCTCGTTATAATTAACGGATTATGTATTTGGAACGCATTGTGTAAGATCAATCCAATAAATATGCATTTTGCATTGAAATCCAGACCCTTGTTATGAGTAAGTTTCGGAAGTTAAAGGAGTAAAAAAAGACAAAATACGTATACAAATATGCAAAAACCATTTAACAAATATGCAAAAAATTATTCAAAAACATATTAAAATCTTATTGATATTCGTGCTAATTGTTGATTGTCATTACATATTAATTATTATTTTATAAATAAACACGAAAAAAATAATGATAAAAAAAAAGTATTACCTATTGAAAAATAAAATAAGATTATTTAAAATACATAGTTTAAGAAAAAACATAATCAATTTTTTTTAGAAACTATTAAATGTACATTAGGTATATTTATATAAAACTAAATAAATATGTACTTTTTTCTTTAAAATCAAAGATGTATGCAAAATATGCATTTTTAGTTTTCAATTTTTAAATTCGATATTTTCTAGCTGAGTCTGCTATAAATCGAGAGCATACTGAACAATATGTAACTCCTATAACTTCCGAACTCTAGTAATGAAGATCTAACAATTATAACAGCACCGGTATAGGTTGTTGCACCTGAATTGTTTGATTTGATAATATGGTAGTGCAGTAGGTTTATTTGTGTGACATAAGTAAGGTGTGTTTCCAAGATGAGTGCAATATCAATCTGCAATTTTTTTTTTTCAAGATGGCCAGTAGTTCGTTTTTATGATGCATTATTTATTTAAGACATACTTTATAGTTTACTGAGTGGGGGCTAATTCAGAGGACACATTCTGCAGAAAGCTATCGAAGTTTTATACTGGATGATGTTGGGTGGTTTTCGCCGTATTTGACTCACTTGGGAGGGTGAGCGCAATAGGTTCGAATATGACCATAAGACTGGCAGTTGAGGTGTTACGGTATTTCCTGTTTTTTATGTAGTTTTGACTTTTGTATGTAGTAAGGCAGTAATAGAGAAAATTTTGTTATCATTTCCTTGTGGGTTTAGATCAACAAAGAACATTGGGAGTGAAGATTTTGTTTGTTGGTGCATAATATACTTTTAACTAAGTGGCCTATTTCCTCAATCACTGTAGCGATGCTTTCAACTTGGGTATTTGGATAAAGACTATTGATGGCTATTTTTAAGGACTTTTCAGAGTGGAGTTTGTATGTATATTATTAAGGCTTGATTTCTTTAAAGAGTTGGAATAATTTCCTATAGCCTTCTGAGTTGTATGTTTGTACTTTTATTTGAGTTTTAGAGGACTTTTGCATAGAAAACTAGTTGGATCAACTAGATCTTTAATATTATTTCGCTGTCCAACATAATCATGAACGCCTTTAATAATTATGGGTGGAGACAGATTAGACTTTAGTGTATTATGTGAAGTATGCGATTGCTCCTAACTAAGTACTACATACTGGCTTTAGATTTTCATTATCTGTGATTTAAGCTTCGTAGCGGTTTGGTGTCGCACATAAGGAGCGTTTACTTTCATAGGATTTTATCAGGTTTTTATTTTTATTGATTAATTTATTGTTGACAATCATAATCATTGGGAAACTGTAGGCTGGTTTTGTGGCATAACTTATTTGGTAAGGTCCATAGGTCGTGACGCGAACAGTGCCCGACTTTAATACATACATTACCCAAGCATTAATTACAGGGTGGAAAAGCCCTTGTGTATTGTATGTTTAAATTGAATATATATTCATATAGATAAATTATAATAAGTAGATTATTATTAGTGGTCGGAGTTACCTGAGTCTTAATGCTGTTGTTGTTGATGTGTGATCACATTGGAGCGCTTAGTGAGTTATAAAACACGATATAATTTGAGGGCGTCGGAGTGAACGTGAGTACAATGGGTCCCGCTCGCGCGGCGTACCGCGTACGGTAAACTATACTTAGTCAACGTAATTTTTATAAATTATTAATCACAAAAAATACCATAGTGGCATTAATTATAGAATGTAATGTTAATTTTTGATGACCATTCATATGATGCAGCCACTATGGAGCGCTAGTGCAGAAAATGATGCAACCGCTAAACCCGCTAGGGTAGTGGTTAGTTTATGATGCAACCGGTAGGTAAGCGCTAGTGTAGAAGTGATGCAAAGGTGGTGTACCCTCTCATAGGTAGGTAAGCAAAGCGGAGGGTGTCCAGATTCAAGGTGGTGGTATCACTACCATAGTATGGTGAGGAAAAGCGAGGGTACAATAGTTGTCGTTCTAAAAATAGAATATATGTTCAAAAGAAATGAAAATGAAAATAGAATTCTTTGTATTATTATTGATTAAAAAATATTATTTCATAATTCGTTATCGCATATCCGATATCGTTAAATATTCAATTGACTGCTGTTTATACTGTTTAGTGGTTTCTTGTTTGTGAGAAACAATTTTTGGATTACTAACTCTTACTGTGATCTATGTGATCAGTCTTTTATACAAAAAATAATTTTCATTGTTTTAAGTATAAAATTATTTGAAAATGTCTGGCAATAAATGTCAGTATGTGAATTGTGGCAAGTCGAGGAATTTGTTTCCTAATTTACGACTTTATCGTTTTCCAAACGACAAGAGAAGAGAAGTTTGGATGATAAATTCGGGTAAATAAATAATTAATTCTTTTTTTTATAATGTTAAAGAAAAATGTTGTGTTAAGTACGTAATTTATTGGTATTTTATTTTAAATGTTATCCCTTTAAAAGTAACAATATAAATAATTGGAATGAAAATAAAAATTAATGATTTTTTTATTTAAATAAATGTTAATATTTTATTAACTAACCTTTAAAGTTGAAATAAGGTAAAAAATTTATAATTTTGATTTATCTTGATAGTTTAAATTGTATTGAAAATATAAGATTATATAATTATAAAATATTATTTCTTCTAACTTAAATTCCAAAAAGTATAATGTTATAATAATATTTGATTTATCTTCACAGGAAACACAAGTCTATTTTCGATTGAACCCGAAAAACTGCATAATAAGTACATTTGTCAAGAGCATTTCCCACCTGAAAGTTTTACAGATTTTTCTAATAAAAACTGTTTAACTATCACTGCTATTCCCTATAATTATAATATATTATAAATCATAAACCTGAACAAGAGTTTATTAAAATATCAACTCTGACTAAAACATATACACATTCAAAATCAAATATGGTAGAGTTAGTTTTCCCAAGTCCACCTTCTTTACTTTCTTCTACTCAAAAAGCTAAAATAACAAATATAATACACATGCCTAGCCCCAATTTAAAAAGTAAACTTGATTCAATTGAAATAGATACTCCTAGAAAAATGAATTTAAAGCAAAAATTACAACAAAAAAACAAAATAATTCATAATAAAATAGTTCATATTTCAAAATTAAAAAAAAATAAAATAGTCTAAGTACTCGTTATAATTTTAAAAATTTAATAAATATGCATAATTTTTCTTCTATAAATTCTAAGGCAATAGTGACTATGCAATTAAAAGATAAGCGTCGTCCGTGGACATTAAATGAAAAACAATTAGCTTTAAATTTAAAAAAAGATTTGAGTTATCTGATTATAAAGAAAAAGTGTGCTCGGTTTGTTTTGATGAGATGTATATAAAATAATTTTATTTTATTGAAGGTTTCGAGGACTTGGGTCATTATGGAAGGACCAATAAAAGTGCTAACTGTGTTCTAGTATTTATGGCGAGAGGTATTTATTCTCAGTAGAAAATTCCAATTGTATATTTTCTCTCCCATTCTGGAGTAAACAAAAACATTTAAAAAAATTTAATACAAGATGTTCTTAAAAAATTATTTGAAATTGGATTGTGTCTAAAAATTATAGTATGTGATCAAGGCACAAACAATCAAAGTACTTTAAAATCATTAAATGTTTCCGAAGATAGGCCTTATTTTTTTATTGATACCAATAAAATATTTTCTTTATTTGATGTGCCACATTTACTTAAAAGTGTTAGAAATAATTTAATTGAAGTTTCTTTCATATAAGGTGATGGCAATATAATTTCATTTGATAACATAAAAAAAACATATGAGTTAGATAAAATACAATTTCAAGAGTAGGTGTCTCGTCAAAATAACAGATGCACAAGTCTTGTCTTGACCACGGTGGAGTCAACACGTTTGTTTGTACGCACGTGTGTTATCTACGATTAGTTATGCTCCGTGTTTCTCTAAGTATTTACCGATAATTACCTCTATTCACTACATCAATCATATAATATGGGTTTATGTGTCACTTGTGCCGTGAGTATTAAGCGCGGTCAAAACGACTCGATTACGTGTTCTTCCTGCTCTAAATTATACCACCTTAGTTGTGCTTCGTTGAAACAAGATGATATTGACTATTTAAATAGTTTGAATAAATCATGGTCTTGTGTTACGTGCGCTAAAAAATCTAAAAATACTATTTCTGTCGCTGGTAACTCTATTCAACCTCTTACTTCACTTTCTACTACCGAACCCGACTTGAAATTAATTATCAACCATCTCGATAACTTACGCGCAGAGCAAACTAAGCTTATTGATCTGGTCAATGCTCAAAATGAAAAACTCAATTCTTTCGATAATAAATTTCACGATATCTTCTCTCAACTAACAAGTATCAGAAATTAAAATAGTGTGCTTCGTAATGATTTGGCTGCTATCAAAAACCGTGTTGACCTGTTGGAATCAGCTGCTCCAAAGTCCAATGATAATCGTGATATGTTTGCCGAATTTGTCGACCGACAAAATCGTTCTAAAAATATTATCGTTTTTAATGTGCTTGAACAATCTAGTCACAATAATATCAATGATACTGATTCAATAACACACATTTTTATTAAACTTGGAACGGACATTAAGCCAATAAAAATTAGTCGTTTAGGCAAACCTAATAACAAGTCTCGCGTCCACTGAAAATAGAACTGCAAGCGGCCTCAGAAGTATTTAAAATTCTCGGGTTATCACGTAACCTGAAATCTGATCAGAATTTTAAAGATATTAGACTCACGAGTGATAAGTCACCTTATCAGCGAGAATTTCTGCGTGATCTACGCAACCAGTTAAGTGTTCGAATATCAAAAGGTGAGCCAAATCTGACAATAAAATACTATAAGGGTCAACCAACTATCGTCTCCTCTGCGGTTCAAAAAAACTAATCACCAACTCAAGCCTGCTACTCTACTATCAAAATGTTAGGTCTATGGTCTCTAAAATTAGCACTTTAATCCCTTCACTTAATACCTCTCTTTTTGATTTAATTTCATTTACTGAAACATGGCTTTCACCTGCTATATGTAACTCTGAATTGCACTTTGTTAATTTTATAATTTTTCGTTGTGATAGGTCGCCGCTAAACAGTAACCGCTCTCATGGTGGGGGCGTCTTAATTGCGGTAAAAAATACAATTAAGTGTAAAATGTTAAATATTTCTATCAATAATATTGAAGCTGTTTTTGTACATTTACAGATAGGTGACACAATTTTTATTATTGGCTGCATTTATATACCTCCCTGTTCCCCATTTATAACGTATGAAAATGGTTTTTTCCGCTTTAAATGACCTATACTTAGCCTATCCATTTGTAAAATTTATAATATTAAGGGATTTTAATTTACCATCAATTCATTGGACTAATTTATCGCTTCCAATTAATCTCACTTCTCAAGTTGATTCTTATTTTGTAAATATGCTATCTTATTTCAACTTTGACAAGCTTAATCATGTTCGTAACGAAAATGATGTAACTTTAGATCTAGTCCTATCAAACGCTCACCTTAATGTCTTTAATGATCCTGACCCACTATTACCATTAGATAAACACCATCCAGCTCTTAATGTTACTATTGATTATAATCAGTTTAATGTATTTAAGCCAACAGATTGTTATTATGATTTTAAACATTGTAACTATATTGATATTGTTAAATTTTTAGCCGATAATTTATCTTATAATACTTTTACTAACTTCAGCCTTAATGAATTAATCAACTAACTCTATAATTGTTTAAACAAAGCAATTTGTACCTTTGTACCGAAAAAGCATGTTTCGTCAAACAGATTTCCCTCTTGGTATTCTACCGAGCTAAAAATATTGTTAACACAAAAAAAAGTTAGTCACTCATTGTATAAAAAATTTAATGACCCATCTGATTATAATAACTTTTCCCGTTTGAGAGCTAATTGTAAGAGAACTGCTAAACACAATTATAAAAACTATATTAATAAAGTTCAACTATCTGTCAAATTAAACCCTAAGTCTCTCTGGAAATATGTTAATAATCGTCGAAATAATAATTCAATACCAAACCTCCTTACGCTCGACACAACGTCAGCTGATAATGGATATGATATTGTTAACTTATTTGCTAAGTATTTCTTTAAAAATCACCCTCAGCCAGACAAACTAACCGCTTTGGTACCTTGTATTAATAATTCTTTAAGTAGTCATCATTAATTTTACTTTTCGTCTTTATCGCTTACGGAGGTCGATGTTTTAAAAGAGCTTACCGCTCTCCCTATCAATTTTAACGTCGGTCCCGATAACATTCCAGCCTTTTTCCTCTATAATTGTAGATTTATACTAACACCAACTTTAACCTATATTTTTAACTTATCACTCCAAAATGGTATATTCCCCGATCTATGGAAAAACTCTTTTATTTATCCTGTTTTTAAAAAAGGTGATCCCACAAATGTTTCTAACTATCGGCCAATATCAAAAATATCAGTAATTGCCAAACTTTTTTCAAAACTAATTTCTACTAAAATTAATAATTATTGCTCCTCATTTCTCACTCGTCATCAATATGGTTTTAGACCAAAGCGATCAACAAATTGTAATCTAGCTACTACTAAACAAATAATACTTGACTCTTTCGAAGCCCATACGCAAACCGATATCATTTACACTGATATGTCTAAAGCATTTGATAGCATAAACCATGAAATATTATTTATGAAATTAAAATTGTTTGGGTTCTCTGATCCTTTGCTTTCATGGTTTCGCTCTTTTCTCTCAAACCGTAGTATCGTTGTTAAACATTTGAACTTTGAATCAGATCAATTTAATGTACCATCCGGGGTCCCGCAAGGAGATCACCTCTCTACTCTACTTTTTAATATTTTTATAAATGACATTCCGGATGTTGTAAAAAATTCTCGTGTTTTTCTTTTTGCTGATGACCTTAAACTGGTAAAAATAATTAACAATCAAGCTGATGCGCTGGACTTACAAAACGATATTGATAACATTCAATCCTGGTGCTCAACTAATCGCCTGTTATTAAATATTAACAAATGCAAATTTATGCGATTTAGCCTCAGTAAAAATGTCATCAATTACAATTATAAAATTTCCGGCACTCATATTGAATTACTAACAAACTTTAAAGATCTAGGTGTCATTTTTGATTCTAAGCTAAATTTTTCGGCCCATATTGAAATGATAAAAAATAAGGCAATGCGCAACCTGGGTTTCATCAAAAGAACTTGTGGATCATTCAGTGATCCACTACCTCTAAATGTCTTATTTTGCGCCCTTGTTCGCTCAAACCTAGAATACTGTCCATTAATTTGGACTAATAACACTTCCAAACAGATTGATGCGATCGAATCAGTTCAAAATAACTTCCTCCGTTTCATCTCCTTCAAGTTTAATATCTATAGACCACCTCATGGTTCCTATGATTCAGTTTTATCATTTATCAATCTCCTCCCGCTCAAAACTAGACGCACTTTACTACTATCAAAATTTTTACACAATTTACTCTTAGGGAATATCGATTGTGATGAGCTCCTTTCCCTTATCCGTTTTAAAGTAAATCACCGTAACACAAGATGCAATGATTTATTCCATCCCGCCTCATATAAAACAAATTATATGATGAACTGTCCTTCTAATATCCTAATGGCTGCGGGTAATTCCATTACCTTTGATTTTGTTTAGCATGTCTCCCCCTATTTCGTTCTTTGTTGTTATTTATTCTTTCAATACTCTTGTCTATATTTGTAAATTATAACTATATAATGTATTATTATTACCACGCATACACACAAAATTGTTAAGGACTCACGTCCGTTTATAAAAAAAAAAATAAAAAAAATAAAATAAAATAAAATATGTATCCAAATTCTTTTCAAAAAAATGAATATTAAAATAGCAGCACAATTATTGAGCCATTCTATGTCAGCAACGATCCGAACTTGTATACAAACTGGATAACTTCAAAGTAACACTTCTTTATATACTGCAGATTTTATTGAATTTATCAATCATTTATTCAATTGTGTTAATAGCAGATCTTTATATAGCCAAAATCCATATCTATGTGCATTAACTGAATCAGGTACTGTACACAATTTCTTAAAAAAAGCCAGAATATTTTACAAATTTTCAAAAATTAAAAAAAGGAAAATTAACTCAACCTCCTTTTTTTAAAGGTTTCACACAGACAATTAATGATGTGTTGCAATTTTTCAAAGAAGACAAAGCTCATAACATTGTATTTTTAATGACTAATAGATTAAATCAGGATGTATTAGAAAATCTATTTAGTATTTTTCGATAAATGGGTGGTTATAATTAAAATCCAACAGCCAGAACAATTAGGACTTTTATAAGAAGTAATAGTATTTTTTCCTTATGTACATCTAAAGGTACGAATTGTGAGGCAACCATAGGAGATGAAAATCAATATCAAAATAAAATAGATTCTAACAATTCAACATTGTCTTCTAATTCTGACACAGAAAGTATTTCTAATTTATCTTTCTCTCCTATATCATCTGATGAGGATTCTATTAATGAAAATATAAATAATGATATTACTTTGAAAGATTGTTCTGTTTCATACTTTGCAGGATATTTAGGTTATAAATGTATGAAATAATATAACTGTGACAACTGTCAAAATTAATTTTTTGTCAATAAAAACTTAAATGATAAAAAACAGTTGCATCTACTTAATAAAAATTATACTTCAATTGAAAATGAAAATGGGCTTAAAGCACCATCAAACAGTTAAAACAATGTAGTAAATACAATTTTAAATATTTTTGAAAACAATTATAAAAGCTATTTACATAAAAAAAAAAATAAAATTTCAACTAACTGAGCACGTAAAAAATAATAACACTGTTAAAAAATGGCTTGATGAATCATTAACAAACTGCATAGATCATAAAATGTACATAATTGAACAACTCTTAATTTGCAAAATATTTAATTAAACAAAATTATTTTCAACTACTTCAAAATTTGCAAAACTTTCAAAATTAAAAATAATAAACTATATTTAATACAATAAAATAAATGTTTTCTTGTTCTGGCATTGTACCTATTTGCATAAAACAATAGAAGCAGTATTAATTGTCCTCTATAGGACTCACATTTAATAGTTCTTTTCAGAAATTTGTGTTGATTCTATTAAACAATCCTTTTTAGGACTATTTACTTCAATTTTATAAAACGGTTCTTTTCAAAACCAATAAACATCACAATTTACTAACATAATTACATTACCTTTATTTTATGTTTATCTTATAATAAAGAAAATATTCTTACTAAATTTTTAATTATTTTGTTCTTTAAACCTAGTATTTTATTACAAATCCAGTGTAATGTAATTTTGGTCTATCTTTACTCCCAATCGTTTTTCATAATAATATGCAGACTTATCATTAGTTTCTAAATTTAACATATTCAATATGTACCTTCTCAATATTAAAATACAACTGCATTATTTTACTTATAAATAATAATAATAATAATAATATTTAATTAATTGTATCATTTATTTTGTTGCGATTTTATTCTTTTAAAATTTAAACTTAAAATAATTTATTTTATTTTATAAAAAAACCACTAAGTATTAAAATACAATAAAAATAAAAACTATGATATGGATAAAAATTTGCTGCATTGTTAAAATTAGGTAAATCTTGTGTAGCGTATAATGTAAATTGTAATTCAATATATTTTTACAAAGCAGATTTTACTGAATCATAAGCATTGCAAAATAAATTAATTTTTCGTAATAAAATAAATAATTACTTGTTGGTCGCGTACAACACGACGAAATTATAATAATAATTTTACAATATTGTGGTGATAGTGCGATGCACGGAAAACATCATTTATCTGCGATAAAGTAATTTATGAGCTTATCACTTTTTCTGTCATTGCCAAAAACCGGTCTAAGAATATGTTATTACTATTTACCGTCAGTACTCAGTATTAATAATATAATATTAATTCATACAACGCTACCAATTGGCAGGTATTATAAATTAAATTTTATCACCAAAAATCCCTTTACCATTGTCTATCTGTCTATTCTATAATCAATGATACTACTGACCGATATCAGGGTTAGTGTAGTTTCGAGGCGGACGCCGGTGGAATGGCGCTCGTACCGATGGATCGGAACTTCCTCGCAGCAACAGATGTAAACGACGCGGCGGCTAACACCGATCCAACTCCAACCGTAGGTCCCACCTAGAGAGGTGGTGGCTATGCGTCCGCAGCGGTAGCGTGACATGGACACGACCGAGGACGGCCCTGGACTTAGTAACCTGGAGATCGATAAAAACGACCCCGCATGCGGAAGTCTGGCATATAGGAGTATTAGACTGGGGCCTGGGCTTAAGTGACCGAGTCCGGAGGTCCTCCAAGAAGGAGGACGGGAACTGGACCTGACCTTAGTTGGTTGGCCCAGACGCAGGCAACTCGCTGACACTGTTGTCCGGCCCGGGACCGCAGCTTGCAGCCTAGAAGGCGTTACCGAGAATAACAACGGGGGTCCTCGAGGCCCCCGGGCGAACCTTACCTGTTAAGGGAGGTCGGAGAACCATCTATGAGATTAAAATCTTGAAGGGGGGATAGTCAGCGAATCTGCTTGGACCAACAAGATGGGCTGCCCTTGGCCGGGTGTGGCCTTCGGGTCGGTCTTGGCGTTAGAGTTTCAGACTCCGCCCCAAATAAACGGACCGCCCCCTCGGTTTACTAGGGGGATCCGATGACTTGGTCGACGCCGGACCTAACAGACCCGTAAAAAATAATGAACGGACAGGCTAACATGGACACCCCCATAGGCGGGGGATCGAATCCGGGGGCCCCGCCACCTGCGTCGTTCGTAAGAAAGCGGTAGGAGCTGTACGGCCCGACACACGATGTAAGCTCGATGCGTAATGTGGCCGTCGCACGCGAAAAGACGGACGGAAATGCGGCGCGCTCCAGGGTGTCCCGCAACGGGGCCCGGCGCCACAAACGAAGAGCTCGACTGAGAAGGTGAAAAGACCGAAACTGCGTGGTCAAAGCTAGGGCCACGGTACCCAGCGACTGCACTCAATAATCGATCTTAGGCGAATTGGTAATCGCCGATAATCCGCGTAACCCGGAAGACCTCTTCATACACACGCCCGTCCATCATGAGCCTAGTAAAAAGTGCTGAACAGGCCAGACCAGCCCAGGACGTTTATAAACAGAGAGTCAGCAAACCTGGACGTCACACTCGCGTCGTCCTCGATGGCACGCAAGGTGTCGGACTGGATGGTCACACCCGGACTAACGTCGATCGATTACAACAAGATTAGCTTTAAAGTTGTTAGAGAATTGTTTAGAAATGTTAGAGAACTTTACGGAGGAAGTTTGTAGACTTCAAGCGGAGATTAAACCGCACCTGCTTCAGAGCAAGGCGGACGGCCTGGCGCTCATTCGTGACCGGCACCGGGGACCCGTTTACAAATGGCTAAAATCCGGGAGAACACGGCCCTCGGAGAAACTACCAGCGTTCATCAAGAGAGTGGACGGAACATTTACGCGATCGCGTGGAGAGACCGGCGAGAGACTTCTCGAGCAACTAGTCCTTGAGGATAGCGATGCAACGGAGACCGCAGGACAGGCGGAAATCCTTAGAGAGACCGGCATTTATGTGGGTAGATTCGAGTCGGCATTACCTGGGCTTAGTCCAAAGTTCGACCCGGTTGAACCGTTCACGGTCGATGAGGTAAAAGATGCCATATGGCTGATGAAAAATCCAAGGTTTCAGGCCCAAACGGGATCAAAGCAGGAATCCTGCGGCAAGCGTGCCCGTCCTTAAAAACCAAATTACGTTTGCATTCAACAGTTCACTGGCTGCGAGGACAATCCCGAGCCGGTGGAAGGATGCGGCGCTGGTCGTAATTAGGAAATCGCCCGATAAGGACCCGACGGAGGCTACATCGTATCGACCCATTAGCTTACTCCCCGTTTTATCTAAGGCACTGGAACACCTTATCTTGGCGAGGATCTGTAAAAATACGGACCTCCATATGTCGGCCAGACAATTTGGTTTACCTAGAACCTATCGATCGTGGATGCGATGACACACGCCATGGGTTGGTCAGATGAAAACCGGGAGAAATACGTCGTAGGCGTATTCCTGGATATACCGGAGGCGTTCGCCTCTGGTGGTCGCAACTAATTAAGGACATGCAAAGCGTGAAATGCGGCTCTGGGTTGATCGCTCTGACAAAGAGCTACCTTGACGGCCGGAAGGCCTACCTGGCGAATAGAGACATGACACTCTCGACGACCCTAAGGGTTACCCGCAGGGCTCGGAATTCGGGCCTGACTCTAGAGGTACGCGGTTCCAAGAAGCTCACTCTAGCTTCTTGCTTGGACGAGTTAACTCCACGATTAAACAAAGGGATAAAGCATCGTTGGGGTAAAAGTCAGACGGACTCATCAAACTCCGTCACACAAGAAAAGATGTATTACCTATATGCACTATATAAGCTTAAATATTTTGTTATCTTCATCGTGCACTATTTAGAATTAATTTTATATTATTAAAAATATGAAAGATATTCAATCTCCTGTAATAATTTGCAATCGAAATATATCAAATGGAGTATGGTGCAATAAATTGGTTAAATCATCGAAAGATTCAACATTTAAGGATTTTACAACTGGAGCTGAAATCTTGATATTAAAGAGAAACGACTAATAGTTTGCCATATATATATCCAAGATAGATTTGTTTCTGATAATCTTTTGTGTTTTAAGTCCTAGGAAAACACACAAACCTATTACAAATAAATTGTGAATGTTATCGTGATTGATTGGAAAAAGATTTAATTAGGATCAAAGACAACACAGTTAATTGATTATACATTAACAGTCTGGTCAGATTTTTAAAAATCTAATACATTTATTTTTCCATATTTCACATTAGTCAATAGCATATTTTAACAACATCAATATATTTTATGTATATTATTAATTGCATTGACCTATGAGCAGATTAACGCTCTCAAGGCATCTATTTGACTTAATTACGTATATTACGATAATTACGAAATCATGTAAATATTTCCTTTTATTAGATTTTCTTTACTAATCGTAGAAAGTGTTTTAACATAAAAAGTATTAAATAAACATAGCAGTAGTATATTTTATTATATGATAAGGTTATAGAATACCATACATATTCGTACAGAACTCAACATAATGTTATAATAATTGATTGATTTGATAGATTGACATGCACCTTAATTGAGATTTTCGTTTGTTGTTGTGAATATTATCTCGTTATTTGATTAAACTTTTAACTATTTCTTCATATTCTGTCAGTTCTTTGGCGGATAGCAATACGCACCGAAATCCAGCGATACCG
>NW_020271426.1:0-9582 GCF_002803265.2 Melanaphis sacchari | reverse complement strand
GTTTCCGTTTCGTTATAGTACTGTAAACACACACACACACACACACACAACAAACACACACACATATATATATATATATATAAATATATAGAAAGAAAGAGAGAGAGTTACGAGTACATAGCATATCCGACGATGCGTACCTTTACACAACAATATATAAGTGACTGCCATATCGAACCATCGAATCTTGATAAACTGGTTTTCCGTAAGGTATAATATTCGACAATTATATATACTATATGGATATCCCAACTTCGACCGAAAAAAAATTAATAAATCAAATATGGCACTATGTCGGTGTATCTAGGCTTTGTTTAAATATACGAGTACTTCAGTTAACATGCAAATTTATGTCAATGTACTTCGCTTTGTAGACTAATTCAACTAAGTTGTGGAATCTATCTTTAGCGGATTAGATACCTAATACATAAAGCAGTTTGTATTTTTTCAAATATGATTCAAATTAATCCTGATATTACCACTAGGAACAGTATTTGAAACTTTCGTAAAAATTTGCCTCAAATGTTTTTTATGTTTAATAAGCTACAAACATAAAGACATTGTACGAGTATTTTGTTGTAATATTAAAACACCATCATCTAAGTCTCAAGAAATCGATTGAAATATTTTTCATTGAAATCAGTTCATTAGTTTCTGAGATTGACAACTTCAAACGTATGAATTCTTCAGCTTATGTAGCTAGGCTTTATGTATTTAAATTTAATAGACACGTTTTGCGTATTTTACCTTAAATATTTTGAAAAAATAAAAAGTATTTTATATAGGAACAAATAATATTGACTTCTTTAAATAGCATTCGGTTATTAATTATTATACGAGTTTATTGTATATTATATGATTTACTACAGTTTAACTTTTAAGTAACACAATGTATTATTGTACTTTTATTAGAATGACTCTATGTACAACGCAAAATGGGATATTTCGATGTTTTTCAGAAACGTTACTTTTTCGTACCATCAATGATTGTTGGTTGTTAACTGATAAGATTCTAATGTGTGCAACTGTGCACTATGCACGTGATATGAATAGTAAAAGTAAAAAAAAAAATCGTTAAGTTAATTTTTCAACTCTGACTTACAGGAGTAAATCTGATTACAAAATATAATAAACTTTATCGCGTAAACTTATCAATAGCAATACCATGGGTTTGCTTAAATTTGTTTGAACATTTTAAATAAAACGTTTCTTTTACTCCTATATAGGTTAGGTAATAACACATATTTGGTTTTAAGTTTGACGATGGCAATAACAAGTTTTGGAACAAAACTACATTTTTCTTACTCGTTTTGTCCTAACAAACAATACAGGTACCGTAAAATTAAATTTTTTTTTTAATTAAATGACATTTTAAATAACATGGAATACGTTGTATAACTCCATTTAAAACAAAAATTAGCAATATCACCTTTTTAAATAATAATTTATAACGATACAATTTTTATTCAGAATTCATTGTTAATATAAATAATATAGATGGAAATAATCTGAAATTTAAATAAAATGTTATAGATACGTCTAAAGTACATAAAAACATATTATATATTTAGGAAAAATACATTAATTGTTACATCATTAATGTGTATATACCCGTGATACGTGCATGTGATTGTATCATGAATATAATTTAAAATTGGTATGTTTTTGCTATTATAATAGGTAATAACTAATAATTAATGTGGTTGGGTAATGGGTATGCTGTTTAAGATATTCAATATATATTTTTATTTGTATTTTAAAAATATATTAGTATCCTTATATATGTGTACTACATATACAAATCTGTGAAGGTATAAATTTTTGGTTTTTAATAAGTATCTTATTTCAACTGATGCAGTGTGAATTTATTTGTTATGTTGCATGTGTTATGTCGAACAGCGCATTGAGTGTTAAAGATCTCGACATGTCGATATATTCTGTATATTATATAGTCTTACGACAACGTATATATATTATACATATATGTTATGCTAGGCGATGTTATATATAAAAGTTACCAATCAATTATTCGTCTTATTATCATGTATATTTTAAATTTCAATTCCATGTGCACTGTCCTGCAGGATTCACCTATAATAAACTCTAAATTACCGTTATAGTTAGATTTGTTAACAATATTACAGTGTGCGGTATCCGTTTTAACTAAAAACTAGTTCATATAATATAAAATATATATTAAATATAATATACATATTACATAGTACATGTAGGATATTACAGTACTATAGTGGCTGTGAATTTAATATTCCGACTCACAAATATATAGGTAGCCAGTACTTACGATTTGAACACGAAACTATCAAACCGGTCGCAAAGTATACTGTGCATTATATTATTATTACTATATCATTTATTATTTCTTAAACGTTTCCATTTTCGTCAAGCCGCAATAATATAAAAAGTATACAGCTATGTATAAAAAAATATATTTGTATATACATATTTAGATGCGCGCACGCGCGAGATGTCCTTCGCTAAACTTTCTCCAGTATATGTATAGAGGTTTAAGTTGCCTGCGGATACCAATTTGATTTTTTAAAAATCGTGTTATCCTTACGTTTTTAAAAAAAATTTTTGGAAAAATATTTGTTTACGAAATATGCATCATATATTGTGATGTAAACGATATTTTAATAAAGACGTGATTTTATACATTGAACTAGATCAATATTCAAAATTACTGTGTGGCTATTTGGATTGTATATTATCTCATAATCGTAAATAATTTTTTTTTACACATTTTATTAGCTTTTTTTTTGTCAGTCAAAATATTCGCGACTTTTTTTTTTTAAATTTAACTTAAAAAATATATATAATTCATAAATTTGTATAGTATATATTATTAATGTAATAAGCTATACTTCTGTTATTGATTGTATTATTAGTAAAAATAACATTTTATAATAATTTAATAGTTCTATATCCAATAAAACGTGTTTTATTATGTATTTAAGATATTTACATGGAACATATATCTAATAAAATCGAAATGATGGCTCACCGTTTTAAAAGTTATAAAATATAATTAGCGAGATATGATAAGGTCAACTAACAAATTATTCTCACGGAGACGGTTCCAGTGCAACAGTATATAGCAATCGTAATTTCCTAGTTTACGATATGTACTATACAAATTTATAACATATAAAATATATACATAGGTTTATCTGCCGACTCTACATAGAGAAAATACTTATCATATAATACTTGTAGAGCCAATATATACTTTAAGCAGTTGGTGCATGGGAGTGGGGGAAATAGCGTACAGTCGTGTGAGAGTGTATGTAAGTACAATGTGTTTATGTATATGTGAATGAGTGTCAATTTGTGTATGTGTGCGTGTGTGTCAGCTGTTATCTATACACAGCCATCTCTACGGTTGTCGGAGTGAAAGCCGCTCGGGACACGACGTTGTACGGCCCATGTCGGATTGTCGCCATACCCGAAACGCATCAGTAACGGTGGCGGAGGGAGTTGGGAGAGACTAAAGTATATTGAAACCAAACCAAACAGGCGTTAATATACGTGGCTGGTCGGGGATATATTATAAACGTACATTATTATTATTCTTAAACATTGCCCGTCGACATCTTCTGGTTTCGGCTACAGGCACTTGCGGTCCGAGGACCTGCAGCCAGCAGTAGATGTTTATCTGCGTCTTTTTTACGCGTGACGGGTCCAAAAAGGTGTTTGGATGGTAATAATAATAATATTGTAATCGTCATCGGCATATTATAATACATTTAATAATGTACTTGCGCTACAGTCTGTTGACCGTGGGAGGAAGCAGATTTCTTCCACCCGTTGTCTCTGTGTGTGCATATACTATACATATATATTATAGATATAAGATGTTCATTATTTTTCTTCCTTGTAACATATTAAATTATTTTATTGTCCTAACCTGTTAATATTTTTATGTAATAAAATTTGCTTATATATGTATCTATAACAATTGAATATATTATAAAGCTATTAACAAAAACGTGACAAAGAAACAAATATCGTTGTCATAAATAGAATGAGACTGCGAGGAAAAATAAAAAATTTATAAAAAACAACTGACGAGCAGATCTGCGGGATGATGGCGTTCGGAACGAGGTCATATCCTAATCCGATGGATTATATTATATATACTCCGCGGGAGCCTTTCAAACGATGAGCGCCTTTTTCTCAAGCGCGTCGTGTTAAAACGACATCACTCACTCCCTTTGCTGTCCAAAACCATGATAATCAAAAAAAAAAAAAAAATAGTAATAATAGTAATAAACAAAATAATATTCTACTTCTGAAGCAGCTCATGCGCATATAATTAAACGGGTGAAAATATTATATACGAATTCCATATAATAATATATAATAATAATAAAAAAAAAAACAACGAGCATCAACGAACTTACATGCTACATTATAATACATTATGTAGCTACATTTAAACGGATGAGCCGAATTTTAAAAAACTTGTATATAATATTATAAACGTAGTGTAGTCATCTTTTCAACGCAACCTGTCACGCAATAAATACCATTTTATATTAATACTATACGTTTACTCCACTGCAGAGATCTACTTCATATTAAAAGAAGTCATATGCTATATTTACATTATATATGTATTTAGATAGGTAATATACAAGTACGTGACTACGTGACTCAGCGCAATTTCTGAGTTCCGGTCGTACATCTAAAATAGTTAAACCGTAGGCATACCGTATATCAATTAACATTTCAGCTAGTTCTATATAATCGTGAATAAGGAATATAATTCAAACAAAAACTTTATTTTATTATTTATTTATTTATTTATTTATCTATTTAGTGACAACTGATAAATATTATATATTATATAATAAACGATGGATTTGAGTAATATCATATATACATAATCCGAAAGCTGGTGCATAATTAAATAACCTGTACATACACCATATAGCCCCGACTCCTATAAGTTTCGTTTTTAATTTTTAATGCAAGAATTTATTTCTGAAATGAAAGTATATTTATATTATATTTAACCAAATTACAGAACTTACGGGAATTCCAGAACGATTTTTTTGAACGTCTCTTGTGCTTTAAAATTAACCGATACTTATTATTTGAACATATAACGGTTTGTACCTACACCGTTACAATATTCACAAATTTTATTTATTTACTTGGCCAAGGCTGTACAGATGTCACTAATAAAAAAAAAAAAACCTAATAGGTTTAGGTATAGGTTTTAGCTTGTTCGAAAAAACGCTGTGCGCACACATACACACACATATCACACACGTGAACAAAATTAAAACGCATCACCTTGAGGTGACTATCTGGACGTGCACCGCGTCACCATTCGCCACCAACCGGTTATACCCGATACGCACCGCTGCCGATCGGTTTTGCAACGTACACACATGCGCAATATTCATGTTTATGTTGGTGTATGTGTATGTGTTGTGATGGCGGCGGCCTACAATAATTTTGCAATTTAATTGCAATTTTTTTTTTTTTTTTTTGTCTAATTTTAATCTTCCCACGGGCTATTTTTTGCGTGTACATAACAACGTGTGTATTTATACATATACGTGCCACGGTCGAACGCACGTTGGGAAGAAGCCAAAAAAATAAAAAATAAATATAGAAGAGGAAGAAGAAATATAAAAAGACCCGATCGCTCGGCGTCGTTGTCGTCGTCGTCTGAAGGTATTTGCCTTTTAAGGGGGTTGGCCCCGTCATCGTGTGTGTACTTATCTCTTGAAAAGTATGTATGTAGGTATATATATATATAAATATATTGTATATATAGTGCGTATAGTGGTGCTTGGAGCTATATAGGTTCCGTGTTTCGACCACTCCATGATGATGCGAACGTCGCTACCGTCGTGTTCGGACGGGTTCGGCAGAGTCATCGTCGCATCGCCTTGTCGTAATAATAATGTATTATATTATTGTATAAGAGGTTAAAAACCCAACGAGTGTTATACCGCTACACAGCTCTTGAAGTCCGAAAATCATTTATGTTTAGGTCCTCCGTATTAGGATGTGTAAATCCATGTGTGTATATATGTTTGCATTATAATATGTGTGTGTGGATCGAGTGTGCATATTGGTCAATGGGTTAAACGCATGTAAAAATCATTTTTTTCCGTATCTTTTGGTTTAACGATTAATTTTTTATCGTATCAACAATGTTAGAAGCAGAGTTATTTTCAATTATATACATGTTTTTATTTTATATTTTGTTCAAGATTATAATACTGATACAATTTGTGATTATATTATTGAAACACAAAAAAATAAAATTATAAATTGAGAATAATCTTTTCTTGTTAAAACACCTTGACTTTAATGTATATTTTCTTCAATGTTATTCTTCGCCTAGCCTTACGATGTAATAATTTAGTAAAGTATATAGTATACGCGAAACTATGAAAAGGAGGATATTGATCAAACAATATTTTAAATTATATCCTTAATTTGAGTGATGATAAGTATCCAAAAAATTATAATTGTGACTATGTGTGAATTAATGTAAAAAATAAGACTATAAACGTTTTGGACTTGAATAAAAGTTATAGTAAAATACGTATTATTCCATACAAATAGATTTGCATAGAATACATGGTTTATAAAATTATGTAATATACGATAAAATAAATGCAGCAGTCAAGTACATTAAGTGCATTAGCTTTAGTTATATTATGTTCTAACCGTAAATAATGACGTTTCCGCATACTCAAAACTATATTTATAGCCATAGTGTATTATACTGTAGGTATATATTTTATATGCGTATACATAGATGTATTTTATATATAATAATATTTACAACAACTAACAACAGCAGCGTGTTAAACGTGTGAAAAATTTAAATAACACGTTCAGTGCGCGTCTGCAATATAATATATATTAACATATAAGTATAACGGTTCATAATCAGCTAATAAAATACACACGCGTAGTGCCCGGTCATTATTGTCCATTACCACGATAGCAATAATAATAATATTAACTCATAAAATTATCTTGTTTTTATAAACATTGTTCATCGATGTACACTTGTATAGCTAGAATAGATGGTCGTAATAAGTACATTGTTACAACATTAGCGTAGAATGGTTTGGCCATAGAAATTCGTTTGTATGGTGTATCACCAATTGAACATTAACTTGAAATTGTACTGTTATTATTGTGGTATAAAGTACGCATAGGCTTGATGTATATAACAAATATTTCTTGGTTTTCGATTCTCAAATCGTCAAATGAGTAAATATTGTTGTCTACGGATAAAAACTTATTTAATTCTGCTTTTGGTGATCACGATAACGAGTACTGCACAAAATGATAATTTAACAAGGCCCTCGAGAGATCACTTTATAACTCTAAGGTTAGGTTAGGTTAGACTTTGCTTTCAACCAACTGATCACGATAACGAATACTGGAGATTGAGGGTGTAAAATCTTTTTAATCTAGACATAATCGAACTCTATTTCAACTGATCACGGTAACGAGTACTAGAAGAGAAAGTATAAATATAACAGTGTCTCGCTACTTTTTAGGTACAGAGTGTTTTCTTACAACAAATGCCTTAGTATACACACTTGATATAAGGTACTCAAAAAAGGATAAAACTTACTTTGAAAAGGAAAACTAGTAACTTTGGTTAAAAAAAAATGAAGTATAATAAATTTGATAATATAATCAAAAGAAAACAATTAATTTTTAAATGACCAGTTTTTAATCGTCACATCTCATGAAATGCTCGACAGTCCCACTCTCGTTGTTGTCGTCACCTTATATAGTAATTGAAATTTAGTTGATTCGGCATTCATTGGTTAGTATGGTTACTGTTTCTTGTGAAATAATAATTTTCAAGTAATATAATATTTTTTAAAACCATGTTGTATATATAACGACATTATTCGTAATATTTATTTTTAGTTGATACAATGTTAATTTCATTATTTTTATTACATTGTATCTTTGACAATGAAAACAATTTATAATACAAATGGAAAAGATTTCTTTGACTGCAATGTATTTTTTACATTTTAATTAATGATTTATTTTATTTTATTATTAAATAATAATACGAAAACCACTTATCGCTAAATTATAATAAATATATTTTATTTAAATGTATTGATAATAATAATATAGACTGATATAAAATTTGTAAATTTTAATTATTATTGAATTAGATATATCTACTTACTATTATAAGAACATTTTATAACTTAAAATGAACCAAAACTTATTGGTTAATTTTAGTATAATTAATAAAATATGTAAAAATGAATACATATTTGTTATATATGTTTAAATTATTATAATAGTATACCTATTTATTACATAATAAAATGTTTAGTATTATAATAATAAATATTATAATACTTTTTGCGAAACGTTAATCCGACAGACTAAATGGAACGCTAAGTAATATTTTTCGTTAAACGAACCTATTCATTAACTTAGTGGACAATGCACATATAAGTAATGAATAATGATAGTAATAATATTATTATTTAACACTTTAAAAATACATTATTGTTTATAACTATAGTTTCTATCGTCATCGTCAAGTATAATGATTACGTTCTACATAAATGTTTGTGTGCGTGATGAAGCACTGGTGTTACACAGTTGCGTATATCAATAATCCGTGTTGATGGTAAGAAGGGGCAAAGGTAATTTGTGGTTTTTTTGTCGTCCAATTATTTACGCACGTACAGGTTTAATCGAAACGTTAAACATAATATAATAATATATATTTATTAATATCGTAATCATCTTCATCGCTAGAGTAGGTACCTATAGTATCCGCAAAAGTACGAGGTCGTAATAATATGATCGTGTATTGCCTCATACTGCTACAAGAATATGTAAGTATACATGGGTACATATAACATTAATATTGAATACACTCACATATATTTGTATACGTATAAAGGTATGTATGTAGCATGCGTCGACAGGCCTATTGGAATGAACACGATGGAAGTACTATTACGGTGGCTGGGTTGTTGCAATATTTTACTTTTATAAATACGATTTATTACTAAATTAGCAACAAATTACGTAGCGATGTATATATGCAGTGTTACAATATTTAAAATATATTTTTTTCTAGTGCAGTGAAGTTCAATTTATAATTATAACAAATTGTTTTAATGGAAAAACGCTATTTATATCAAATAATTTTTAAACTTCTTAATAAAAAAAGTATTATTTATATAGTTTATGCAAATAGATAAGTATTGAAACTTCTAGAAATTTCCGAGAACATTCACGCGTAATATTATTATCTTCTCCAAGAACTATTTTGAAAGCAGGTAATGGGAATTCCTGAGGATTTCAAAAATTGACAATATTTTTTGCTTATTATTTTTTAATATTATAATAGAAAGTTACATCTCTTAATGTATATATTTTTACATAAGTATAATTCTATTATTTTATTATAGTTTATATTGCATTAAATACAGATAATATTTTTAGCAAGAAAAATGAATACTTTTTCAAGAACATAATATGATATAAATTATATAATACTCAATGACTACTGCTAAAACTTTTTAA
>NW_020271425.1:0-3026 GCF_002803265.2 Melanaphis sacchari | reverse complement strand
TGGTACTTCGTTCAGTTACGTAACAGGCATAAAGCTATAACAATTTAAAATTAATGTCCCAAAAGCATCTTAAGTTGTACCCAAAATTGGTATAACACTATACGTTTCAAACTGAAATATTTTGTATTTCACATTTCTACCTCATGTTTGTCACGGATTAGTGAGCTTATTTCCAAGAGCATCGAAAGAGATTAGCTAGATTACATTCAAAAATTTGTTTTTGTGATTTTTATTTTTTTTAATTTTATAATACATATAATTTTCAACAATTATCGATCGATTCTTAAATGACGTTTACCTACAGAATTAAATTCTCAGGTTACATTCAAATATTACAGTTCATTCATCATCTTTTAGTTGTTGATGAGAATTGATAAGATTAGATTAAATTAGTGTATCAATTTGGTTTTTAATATTTCTAAAGGTATATTGTCTGGGGTGTGTAATTACCTCATATTTACGTTTAAGGTCCCCGTTTGCTCTAATAAAAATAGCAGTGGTTAGCAATGACAATGTAGACGCAATGGAGTAGATCAACATTCCTACAACGCTGGTCAAGATTTTTACGACACCCATACCGAAAACAAAGAAAATCGCAGCTTTCTGAGCCTTTCCATACGTAGGCAACGCTACGAAACGTTGTACAGCTCCTGGATGAATTCCCAGTGATGTGAGCCATTGAAACGTCGTACCTATGGAGACGGTCCAAAATGTATTTCTTAAAAATGGATCTGGATTCATCCTAAGTGAAATACAATTTAAAATCAGTCTTATTATGTAAAACTGTTCTTTCCTGTGGTAATAATAATGCGATGGAAACTTGAGAAAAAAAAAACGAGAAACAAAACCATTTCATGTATATATATGTCGTAGCCACTTGATGAAATTGATCTTTTCATGAATAGATGACCATTTCATGAAATGGAAACAAATTTTTTACACTTCGTGAAGTTCGAAAATATTTCACAATATGGTCACTTTTTCATGAAATGGTCACACTAATTTAAACAATTTTCAAAGTTTGTAAAAATTCAAATTTATTTCGTCCTAAAAAATCAATGACTTTACCTAATTCAAAGTTTTAAACTCTGAAATTGTTTTTAATAACTTATTTATAAAGTATATCTTGGAATTTAAAAAAAAGAGTTTTTACATTTGTTGATTGGTCAAATAGACGAGTTACACTATGTATTATAAGAAAACAAATAAATAAACTTAGTAGGTATAATGTATATGTAGGTACTTACGTTAATTAAGCGTCAGTAAATTCCATAATTATCGACTCGATTTTTTCAGATGTATATGGCTTTTTTCCAGGCTTATCCAAATAATATTTATCCATTTTTTGATAAAACTCAGTTTTTTTCATTAAAGTTATCCATTTTTAATATACTATGTAGAGATAGAATACAGTAGATAATTGTAATAGAATACGATCGAATGATCCACACAGCAAATACTAAAAACTTGAGCATCAAAGTATAACTAAAATACTGGTATGACATTATCCTATTATGACTTTTATCAAAACCAATAAAATATTATCTACACATTTCGGATAGTCCGGTAATTGCAGTATAATAGTCGTATAAAATAAAGATAGTATTTGTTTTATTTTATATGGACACGTGTCACGTATACCTACCTAGTTAACGGATATAATCAAACTTTACGTGTTCTTTAGACAAAAATAACTTACATTTATGTTTATTAAAGCTAGTACATTTACGTGTGTAATAAATATTGTATTTCAATTTTCAGTACACAAAGTGAACGACCACATTGTGAAAAAATTACACGATATTAAATTAGTGTGACCATTTCATGAAAAAGTAACCATATTGTGAAATATTTTCGAACTTCAAGAAGTGTAAAATATCTGTTTCCATTTCATGAAATGGTCATCTTTTCATGAAAAGATCAATTTCATCAAGTGGCTACGACATATACATAGCTTAGATACCGTTTAATTTTTCGAACAAACCAAAAACACGAAAAATACATTAGTCTTATTATGTACATAAGTCTTATTATGTATTTTAATCAAATGAACGAATATTTAAAATTAAATTTATAAAAAAAAGTAGCTGAATATATATACCTAAAAAATTCTATTCTGCCCCCTTCTTGATTGGCTCTGATCATGTTTGCGAACCCTCCGGTTTGTATAAGTCCCAAGATGATTACAATAATTATTGAAACAGCTGTAAAAAGACTATGAAACACATCTGTCCACACAACTACCTTCAATCCGCCCTAAATTCAGCAATAGAACAGTTTATTAAAACGGTAATATTTAAAGAATTAAACTATTGTGATAATATTAAAAGTCATAAAATCCATGGGTATTAAACTTGATGTAATTAAAATATACAAATGATACCGTATGTCAGGTTATTAAATGTAGCATCGATCTGTAACTGTTAATGTAAAATACACAATTTATTTTGATATATATACAATACTCAAATCAATCATGCAATCTATATGGATAAAGAACTTAAGGAGTTGTAATGAGGCCGGATTATAAGGGGCCGAAGACCTCCTTCCATTGACCTAAATTGGTTTTAACAATTCAATAGTAAAAATATTATAACTGTGAATTAAAATACTCCCAAAATTATCTCTGCTTTTGGACAATGCCTCCTCACAAAATTCATCACTTAACACTTCACTGAGATGTAATATAAATTGTGCAATGTTTATAAAATAAGATAAAATATTTAATTATTTGATCTTTACTTTAAGTATAATTTAATAAATATGATTTCCTAATGTTTTGTCGCATTATTTAAAGTAACTATTAGTAAAACGCAACCTATCATAATAATAATTTATTATAATGTGATTTATGAACTATGTATGTAGGTATCCATGCGGTCATGTAAACTATATACATTTGTGTTAACTTTGTAGTGACTTTAAATGGGTATCGATTTTCAAATAAACAAAACCAATAAAAATGAAATCGAAAACATAGATTTGTACGTGCATTACATTGCTCGTGCTTATAAACTAATTTTACA
>NW_020271424.1:0-13373 GCF_002803265.2 Melanaphis sacchari | reverse complement strand
ATATAAATATTTATATTTGTTGATAGCGGCATCACTCATGCATGTGTGTGTATATTATTGTGAATTATTAATATTATAGTATGTCCTAATTAATATATATTTGTACAGCTGTAATGATACTATTCTATTAATTTTCTTAAGGTCTATGGTAGTTTAATGGGTAATAATATATTTTTTTGATGATATATGTTTGTTCAACTGAACGTATGTAATTCTATTTATTTTCTTAAATCCAAAGTAATTAAATAAATACTAAATAATGATATATGTTTATATTATTACATTTACTCCAGTTTTTTGATGTGTAAACATCTATGCTATCGGTTTGTAGTACGACCTTCTTGGGGAATCCAGCGTCAGGCGTAAGTCCTGTAGATGTAACTGCTTGAGTGTGTGTGTATGAGGCTATTGCGCACGGTATTCGCGTAGGCCATATATATATTATATTATAATATAATATGTAATACGCCGGTTTCTATATAAATTATATTATTTGTTTACCAGAGTTACGACTAATGCGTATCAATTAACACCGGTTTCATGGAAGCAAACATACTTAAATATTATGATTATGATACCAATCGACGCGCATTTTTTTTCTCCATTGAATGACATGAAAAAATGAAATTTAAATTTTTTGGAGTTTGATAAATAGGCTGACGATATATAATATATCATAATTAATAATATATAATAAATAACTATAATAGATATAAATTATATATAATAATAAAAAAAATATATATAAATAAAAATAAAAAAGTTAAATATAAATTTTAAAGAGAAGCGATCTTGTATGATTATTGTTACCTTATTATACAAATTCCCACTCAAACCATGACATTTTATTCCCCAATCAAAGTCGTACTGCAGCTAAGATGTTTACACATCATTCGTGAGTACAAAGGCAAAGGCATTCACATAGTTTTTTTTTTTATCTAATATGTGTAGACATGTGGGGTATGATGTTAAACATTTATAAGAAACAAATTATTTAAACTAATATATTATCTATTTATTATTATATTTACTAAGACTATTAAATTTATAACTTAAAACTAATGATACAATGATATAGTAAGAGTGCACTTTTATTTTTCGTATATGGCTGTGCCGTGTAGATGATTTTGTTAGATTGATAATCTCTTTTTATTTGATTGTGGCTTAATTGGTTTATTTTTCTTGTTTGTGTTGAATATTTTTATATCTTGATTTTTTTCTTGGTTTGAAATCAATAGTGATTGTTATTGTTCTTTATCCAAAAGTTTGTTATAACAATGATATGTTTAGGCCTTTATTGATACATATCAGGATTATTCGCCGTATGAAAATTATTTCTAGGTGGCCGAGATAAATTCTCTATCGTTTGTGGATCTCCCAACATTGGTCATCGTGATATGAAATAATTTGTTATTATTGAGCATTATTTGTCTTGAATTGAACAGGTTTCTGTTTCTTGTAATAATTGAATTCTTGAAATGGCTTGAACGTTGATTTTATTTGGAATATTACAAAAACCTACTTTTGATATTAGTTGTGTCGTTTATATATAAACTGTTGAATGTAAGGTAAATAATTAGATATATAATGTAGAATAAATTATGATTTGTAATGTGTTGATATTGGTGATTTGTCTATAATAGTTTAATATGAATATGATTTGTATGAGTCTATAATCTCTTTTTTATTTATTATTTTTATTATTTTTTTTTTTTATCGATGGATATTATATGATTTCATTCTTCTGTTATGAACTACGTCGGTAGTTATTTTGTTGTTTAATTTTAATTGAACTTGGTAATTTGGGTAATTTATTTTTTTGATTATTTTAAATGGGCCTCTATATTTGGATACGAGTTTTTGAGATTTACCTAATTTATTGAATAAAAATTTGATTAATACCATTGTTAGAACGATACAATGAAAAGAAACGAAAAAGAAAACACTCTGAGTTTTAAAGTTTAACTATATTATAACAAAACAAAGGTGCGGAAGAAGCTGCACGACGCCACGACACGACGGAGCACGACAGGGGAGAGGGCTTATCGAACGGTGTGTCGACCGATGCAATGCCGGAATTACTCTGACTATTGCACCACAGGGTAGGTGACTGATCGATGTAATGCCAGAATAACTCCAACTATTGCACCATTGACCGAGTCACAAACCGTTCGATAAGTGTGGTCTGGGAGGCCGCCTTTCCTATTTGCGCAAGTCTGCCCGGGTGGGTCTTACTACAAAGTCGGAAAGACGGAGAATGGTATTGATGGTCGTGTCGTGGGGCCTTTTATACCCGGTCTATCGGCAATTACATTGGGTCGGTCCCGTGTTCTGTGACAGAAACACGAGAAGATACCCGGTGAATCAGTGATTACACCAAGTCGGTCTCGTGTTCTGTGACGAAAAGCACGAAAAACCCAATCGTTAACTGCCGATAGACGTACAATTTTCGGGATCAGTGCAAATGTCCATAATCCTCCACGCATATTACCCAAATCATAATTCAGATAATCATGCGTGGAAAATACAAACACCTGCACTTACCGCGCACAGCGCATACAATAATAAGATAGCAAATTTGTCACGCAACGAAAACAATAATATAAGAATATAAAATAAATATAAGAAAATAATAAAAGTATGCGTAAACAACCATGTCTCCAGGATTGAAAATAATCATTCGATAAGATTTTTCATGATATTTTATTTGTTTTTTTGTTTGTTTTTTATTGTTATAGGAATTTTGTTTCTTATTTTGTTTAATTCTATTAATGATTTTTTTTATGTCATATGGTAAATTATTCGAAATTATTTTATTATCTATTAGAAAGTAGGGTTCAAAACCATGCATTAAGAAGAAGGGACTATATTTAGTACTGGTTTGTGGTGTAGCATTATAACTTAGAGTGATATCTGGTATGTATATATATATATATATAGTATAAAAGCCGTAATCGTATTTTTTTTCATCCATAAAATAATATTTTAAGCAGCAAATAAACAAATGTATTAAATAAATTATATATTGTATACCTAACTTTAAAGATTTTATAAATTATATATAATTGCATTTTTACATAATTCTTATACTATGTAAAATCTCCTAAAAAAATGTGTATGCTAATAAGAATCATGTATTCATATTATTAATCTCGAATTTATAAACAATATTTAGTTTTTTTTAAGTTAATTTTAAATCCCAACAAATTCTGTAAACTAAGCGATTGTATGGATTTTTGTTCTTTATTTTATTCAACACTTTTCATCCCATATTACGAAATAGTTAATAATTTAGTAAATGTTCCTATACAAATAATTTTATTCGCAATATCTTTTCCTTTTTTTTTTTTTTCTGAAGTTAATTCTTTTTAATAATGTATTCCTATTTAAATTTAATCATAACATAGCAATAATTTATATTAGTTTTTGAGATATTGTTCTTCTTTAATAAAATAAAAATGAATAATTTTCGTTTATACTTTTTGAATTTTGAATGAACGAACAAATGTCTTCATTTAAAGTTTGAACTTATTCATTACAAGGTCTACAAAATAATAATATTTTATATATTTTATATTGTACGAGATTTATTTAGTAATGTTATCAAAATAATGAACAAATACTAAATAGTTTTAAATACTTTTTTGTTTTGAAAACAAAATTAAATTCAAACTGTATAATATAACATATACAGCAATTGCTTATAGCCGATGCGTGAGCTACGACATCACAAGAACCTATAGTTATTACCAGGGCTAGGATTTGTATACAATAAAACATTTTAAAATATGCATTTTATTTACCAAAATATACAAAAATATACATTTAAATTTTTATAAGATTTCCACAAAAATTATAGTTACAAAAAAAAAAAAAAAAATTTATTTATTAAAATACATCAGTGATTGTCTATTTAACTTTATATAATATAATTAAGAAATAAGATAAAATTTATAATAGAAATACGCGTATTATTATTACATGCTACGACCACGTAGGTATTTTTTTAATATAAATAATCAGCAATTGGATTGTTGATTTTAAAAACATCGCTAGAAAATTCTACAACAAATTTTCGTAGTTTGGCACTTTCATTTTGACTTTCGGAATTTTTAAAATAAAAATCACAATAATTTTACTAAAATTACACTAAAAAATAATTTAATAAACGGTAATCTGTACTACGAAGGATTGTATGTAATATACGACTAATACCCGAAAAATTATATTTTTACTTGGATTTTATTTGATGACCTACATACTTTTATTAACTGTGTTTATCTTTCTTTGTCGAACTTTTTAATCTTTCATTTTATGCTTATTGTATCATAGGTTTGTATTTATAAAAATAAAATTTATGTTTGACAAAAAAAACTAAGTTATATACTTAAATCAGCAGGACTAGAATTAAATACGAAATATTAATTACATTATAAAACATGTATTTTTCGTATTCTTATAATCGAAGTATACAATAATATTCATTTTATTTAATATATTCAATAACATACATGCTATCCAAAATATGTAAAAACATGCAAAATAAAAACACCACCATTTATCTCATCATAAGATGATTCATGGACAAAATCAACAATCAGCAGTCACAAAAAAAACATACTGTTGGATATAAATTCTCACCTTGGTTATTAGTTATTACTAATAATATTCAATATTTGAAAACTTGAAATCAACTTCATAATTTATGCTGGTGCTCGTCCTATAATAATAATAATATAATATATAAATAGTTTTATATTTTTAAAAACTATTTAATAAAAATAAATGTAAATACAATACTTTAATTGATTTTAAATACTTTTATACTTAAAAAATACACAATATCATTTTGTAAAAAAAAAAAAAAAAAAACATTTTGCATATTTTTAGTATACTTTTATATCTACATTTATAAATTTTTACTGTTTATAAATCCAGTTCTAATGACTAGGTAGACTTATAGTATATAGTCTCATAGTATGTACTTGCCACCGAAAATGGTTCATTCCCTAATATATTATCTACCACGTTGTGCAGAAGTGTGCTATTTATAATATTATTAATATTTTGCAAATTTCACAGCCGTCAATATAAAAGCTAACGTAAGTAGAAATATAGCGGTAAATTTATTATTACATTATCTAGGTACTAGAATTCAGATGTCAATATATACGCGATAAGGTATGAAAGTTATAATCGTGTATTTTAAACTCAGAACACAACGACCAATAGTCCGTCCATCGCGTCCACTCAGATAGAATAATGAAACTGTCCATTGCGAGTTTCGTACAGTTTAACCGCGTGTAGTCATATTTTCGACGCTATTCGATGCACTGCGGAAGGAGATAAATAATATTATAATATTATTGCCTATACGTTACAGTGTTACACGTCACGGCTTTTGAACTCGGATGATAACTACATTATAACTCCAAAATGCCAAGATTAAAGTTAATTTTTAAAGCTAAGTAGAAAGGTTTTCGAAATTTTTTGATTTCTTACTGTCAATTACCTATTATGTGAATTGAAAATTAAAAAAAATATGAAAAAAAAAATATATAATGAAAAAGTGGGTTGTAATGCTTACGCGGGGAGGCAAAATCATTCCCAAGGATATGTCATTCCGTTATATTATATATACTATTGTAAACATATATTATGTTCTATTGTTTATGATAACATGTTTAATATAATATTAAAATATTTAATAAACATAAATAAAATCAATCTCTATCATGAAACATAAGATCACAATCTACTTAAAAATTTAAACATTATTTACTTACATCAATTAATCTCATGAACAAATTATTATTGAACATTTTGTTTGAAAATATAACGAAAATAGTGTATAGAAGCAGTTAACTATGAAGTAGAATATTTGAAAACACAATAATAATAAAAAAAAAATTATGAATTTAGTTTAGATAATGCTTTCAACAAAAATTTAGAAATTAAATTAAATTATAAAGTTTATTGTAAACATAATATAATATAAAATAAATATCAATACTACCTAAATTGAAAAAAAAAAAAAACTTATACGTAAAATTTATCAAAATTATTAAATTATTTTTAATATTGAAAAATATTATACTTTATAAATTATATGAGTAATATTATACACACATAAGGATGTATTACGAAGTTTGTCACTTAAAACATTTCTTAATTGATCAAAGTTAAACCGGGTAACTCGGATATTGGATTAGATTTGGTTGCAAAATGATGTGAACATTTCGAATCATTTAAATCATTTTCAAAGGTACCGAATGCTGGAGTGACGTCACGCTAGTACCCAGAACTAAAATTTAAAATTCTGAACTTCCGTGTAAGTTATAAAATAAGATTATGTGGTTACACTTCGTTACATAATGATTACATTATTTTGTGAAAATTTGGTGTAAAAAAATAAAATTTCACAACTTGCACAACTTGGAGTCCTGGATCAAGAGACGAACCTCAATAAATAGCTCAAAAATAGTAGAAAAATTTATCGTAAATAAAAAATAATAATTTAAAAATTTAGTGAAAAATTCAAGAGTTACATTAAAATTTCGATTTTGTCAAAATTTGGATTTTCGTAAAAATGTTTGTTTACCTTAGTGTTTTGTTTGTTTTTCCTGATTATAAAAATAAGTCTTATGCATTTTTATATTTGTGCTCTCAATGTACAAACTAGATCAAATTTTATACCCAAAACCATCCCTATTTTTAAAAATTGTAGCATTTTATCGATAACATATTCTATAAGAACTCATCTACAAGAAAAAAAAAAATAACATACTGTTTTAAAATTAATACATTCATCGTTCCGCTCAGAATTTAAAAAAACAAATCGATCTGCGGAATCAGCATTTGTAATAATATTATTTTTATAGTTATATTGATATCTCGTGTGAATTATAACTTTTAAAGTTGTTAAACAGCTTTCCACTATGTAATGAGTTAAAAATATGATAATTATATAATGTAAATGGTCAATAGGGAATCAGTTAAAAAGAATAGGATAATGAAGAAAATATTCAGAATCATTAATTTGTTTGCATTAGATTATATTTAAATGCTGTTTTTATTTTGTTATGTATACCTATCTTTAACTCATCATTTCATGATATATTTTTTTGGGGATGAGTACGAGAGTTTTTCTTTCCTTATGGTTTAATCTATAAAGTACATGTAAAGTAAAAATTCTTAACTTACCTTTCGAAGATCTTGAGCTCTATAGTTGTATTTTGAATGATCTGACTTGGTAGATGTTCGAAGATCAAAAGAGAAAATGGTGCATTTGAAATAATATGTTTAACGATTGAAACATATATATATATATATATATACTTTTGAATTACTTTACTTGAAAGTAAAGGCATAAAAATGTACAAATTTTAAAAGACGTTGTTAGCGACTGAGTCTGGTATTGATTGTCGTATTGGTTCTTATATGTATCGATATGTCGCCTTTGACCGTAATTGAATTTGTTGATAGCGCATCACTCATTCATGTGTATTATTGTAATTATTAATATTATAATATGTCCTATAATATATATTTGTACAGCTGTAATGATACTATTCTATTAATTTTCTTAAGGTCTGGTAGTTTATATGAAATATATTTTTGATGATATATGTTTGTTCAACTGAACGGATGTAATTCTATTTATTTTCTAAATCCAAAAAGTAATTAAATAACAAATTATGATAAATGTATATATACATTTACTCCATAGTTTTTATGTGTAAACGTCTATGCTATCGGTTTGTAGTACGAACTTCTTGGGGAATCGAGCGTCAGGCGTAAGTCCTGTAGATGTAACTGCTTGAGTGTGTGTGTATGAGGCTATTGCGCACGGTATTCGCGCGGGCCATATATTATAATATAATATATAATATATTATAGGCCGGTTTCTATATAAATTATATTATTTGTTTACTGGAGTTAGGATTAATGCGTATCAATTAACACCGGTTTCATGGATGCAAACACACTTAAATATTACGATTATGATACCAATCGACGCTCATTTTTTTTTCCATTGAATGACATGAAAAAATGAAATTTGTATTTTTTTGAGTTACGCCGTTTGCTAAATAGGCTTAGGTAATAATAAAAAAGTTAAATATAAATTTTAAAGAGAACGCAATCGTGTATGATTATTGTTACTTTATTATACAAATTCCCACTCAACCATGACATTATATTTCCCAATCAGAGTCGTATTGCAGCTAATATATTTACATATCATTCGTGAGTACAAAGGCAAAGGCATTTACATAGTTTTTTTTTTATCTAATATGTGTAGTTAGACATGTGGGGTATGATGTTAAACATTTATAAGAAACAAATTATTTAAACTAATATATCTATTTATTATTATGTTTACTAAGACTATTAAATTTATAACTTAAAACTAATGATACAATGATATAGTACGAGTGAACTTTTATTTTTCGTATATGACTATGTTGCGTAGATGATTTTGTTAGTTTGATAATCTCTTTTTAGTTGATTGTAGTTAAATTTTTTATTTTCTTGTTTGTGTTGAATATTTTTTTTTTTTTTTTTTTTTTTATTTATTTAAGCATATTTACAATCTATACATTTTGTACAATAAGTAAATTTGATAACAATGAATAGTAATAATTGAATGTCTTGGATATCTTGAGGGGGAAAACCGTCCATCAACAGTACCTCCTATTTAATTTGATGGGTTCATATTATAATGAGACCGTTAGGCAAGAGCGTCTCTTGGTCATTTTCTTTTTAACCTCCTCGGAGGATTGTTAGGGATAGTTATAGAGGACATGCGGGAAATTAGGGGGTTTTGGTTCGAGTGCAGTTTGGAGTGAAATTTTTTGTAATGATGAGTTGCTATATCGTTGACTGTTGGGATTTGGAGATCTTTATGTAATGCGTCGTTGGTCATATACCATGGGGCTCCAGTTATTTGTCTGAGACATATAGATTGAAAAGCTTGAATGGGTCTTATATTGGATGGTTTGGCTTGGCCCCAGATTTGGATACCATATGACCAGAGGGGGGTAATAATCGTCTTATATATAATATTTTGTTTTTTAAATTCATTGAAGGAGACAATAATGGACGTAGGAGATGTAAACGTGTGTTTGATTGTTTTCTTTTCTGTTTTGTATGTTGGGCCCAGGTAAGTCTTTTATCAAGATGAATTCCGAGGTATTTAGTTACATTTTGGATAGTAATTGGTGAATTATTGAGAAAAAGTTGTGGACATTCGTTTTTTTTCAGAGAAAAATTTATTTGGACTGATTTGTTTTCATTTATTTTAATTTTCCATTTTTGAGTCCAATTGGAGATTAGATTTAAGTGGTATTGTATATTGTGGGTGGCTATGTTAGGGTCGTTGTTTGATGCTAGTATAGCGGTATCATCTGCGTATGTCGCTAGGGTAGTATGGTTTGTTTTGGGTATATCTGATGTGTAGATATTATAGAGTATAGGTGATAGGTCGCTTCCCTGGGGTACTCCCGCTTTGATTTTATGGTAGGCAGAGTAGGAATTGTTAAATTTGACAGTGAAGTATCGGTCTTCAAGATAAGATTTTAGAATGAGGAAATACGGAGCAGGTAGAAACGATTTTAATTTGAACAGTAACCCGTTATGCCAGACGCGATCGAATGCTTGGTGCAATATCTAGGAATACACCTGGGCAGTGTTCTTTTTTTTCGAATGATGATGATATTTTGTCAGTAATTCTATGTATTTGGTGAATTGTCGAGTGATATGATCGGAATCCAAATTGAGTGTTTGGGATGATGTTTTTTTCTTTGATAATAGGGGTTATTCTTTTAAGAAGTAATTTTTCAAAAAGTTTCCCTAACGTTGGTAGTATACTTATCGGGCAGTATGAGGTTACCAAATGCTTTGGTTTCTCTGGCTTAGCAATTAATATGATTGTTGAGAATTTCCATATTGGGGGAATGTATGATAACCTGAGCATTGTGTTGTATATGTGAGTCAAAAGAAGGATGGTTTTATTTGTTAGTTTTTTGAGTATTTTATTGTTAATTAGATCATATCCTGGGGATTTGTTGTTGTGTAGTTTAGTTATATAATATTTTATTTCTTGTGGTGTGATTGGTTTGGCTGGTAGTGACATAGGTAGTGGACTGTTAAGAAAAGTTTGGACATTATCTATGTGTGTTTTTATATTGTAATTTGTATCCGAGTGAGGTTGGAAAATTTCTGATAGGTGATTGCCGAATAAATTCGCTTTTTCACTGTCGGTTATGGCTAGAGTGTTGTTAGGATTTTTTAAGGGGGAGACTACGTCTTTTCTTTTGGTTTTATTTCTTATTGATTTCCATAAGGAACCATTGATTGGTGTAAGTGATGATAAAAATGAGTGGAATTGATTGGCTTTGTAGGTTTGCAGATCTTTTTTCAGTTTATTTGTTAATTTGTTTAATTCATGTTTGTACTCTGGGTAATGGGTTTGGTGCCAAATTTTTCTAGCTTGGCGTTTTTTTTTAATTAATTCTTTTAAATTCTGTGGTAAATAAGTATATTGGTGTGGTTTTATTGGTATATTCGTATTTGATGGTGAAGGGGTTGAATCTGTTATTGCTTTTTGGATAGTTGTAATGAGGGATTGTGTAGCACTGTCTATGTCATCGTTAGTTTTTAGTCGGATATTTAATGAGATGTATTCGTCTAATTTTTTTTGGAATAAATTGAAATTAATTTGACTAGAGTGTAGAGTGTTGTTTACGTTTTCTGGTTTACCACCTAGGTGGAGTAGAACTGAGGAGTGGTCACTGGACAGTTCTTCAAGGTTTTTTATATTATTATTTAAGTGGTTTGGTAGCGAGGTTATGAAAAAATCTAATATGTCTGGGTGACGATTTGCGTGAGATGGCCAGTAGGTTGGGGCACTAGGTGAAATGAAGGATAAGTGATTATTTAAAATTGCATTGTAAAAAATTTGGCCTCTAGGGTTAGTTGATCTACATCCAAATGCGGTATGCTTTGCGTTAAAGTCGCCGCCAATAATGAATGAATTTTTAAGTGTTCTTAGGAATGTTTGGAGTCGAAGTGGTGTTATTTTTTAACTAGGAGGGCAGTAGACTGATTATATTGAGATGGGGATATGGTTTAGTACTATTTGGATACTTGTAGCTTGTATATAGGTCTTTTGATATGCCGCTAATGCGTAGTGTAATAGCGTAGTGGATATTAAGATCGCGGTACCAGCGTGTACAGTATCATCGGGGTGATCTGTTCGGTGTGTTGTATAGCCTGGTATGTTGAAATGTTTCGTTGGTGTTAGGTGTGTTTCTGTAATTAGAGCGATATTTATTTTTTTATCGTAGAGCAAGTGTTGTAGTTCATTTTTATTGTGGATTAATCCATTTGCGTTCCAGAGTAATATTGATAAAGGAGGAGTTTGATTATTATCAGTTGACATTTTTCATTAATAATTTGTCGATGACTGTTGTTAAAAGTGAGATAAGTGGGTTAATGAGGGATTTGAAGTCGTTTAAAAAGGAGGTCAATTGGGTAGTCATGTTTACGTTTTGTTGGTTTTGGTGTTCATTATTTGTGTGTATAGGATTTTTATTTTGTAGGGTGGCGTTAGAGTAGGTTTGGCTGTTATTTGAATTATTTGGGTGTGGGGTACTGTTGAGAGATTGGTTGTACAAGGTGGGGTTTTTGTGATTTGTGTTTTCTTCAGTTTTGTCAGTGTTGCTTTTGCTTGGTGATTGTTTTTTTCGAAGTTGCTGCAGGTTTTTGAATACAAGGCATCCGCGATAATTTGCTGGGTGATCTCCGTTACATAACGCACATTTGGCAGGGAGGTCTCGAATTTTGGTACATGTATCAGTTCTGTGGTTTTCACCACAACGGACACATCTCGGATGGTTGTTGCAATAGGTTCTGGTGTGGCCGTAGTTTTGGCAATTTAAGCATTGTGGTGTTAGTTTATTGATACGAGGTGCTTCGATTTTGACTTTGGTGTAGCATATAGTTTGAAGCTCGAATATATTTTTATTGTGAAGCGCTGGTTCTAGGTCTACAAAAAATAGGGGCAGTTTTATTTTTGAGACTCTATGCAGAGCGTTTGTGACGTTTCTCACTTGATATCCTTCATTTTCAAGTTCTTCTTTTATGTAATCTGGTGGAGTAGTAGGATGTAGATTTCTAATGACGATACGGTAAGGTTTGTTTTCTTTTAATTGATATGTAAAAAATTCAGCTTTTGCATCTTTTAGATATTTAATTATGGTTCTGTATGCATTTGATGATGTAGTGTTTATTTTAATTGATTCAGTAGAGCTTTTGCAAGTAAAATCGTCAGTAGGTTCTATAATATTTTTTATTTTCTCGCAAAAATGTTGATAGTTTTGGATTTTTGTTTTAATAAATATTGGAGGAGGTAATTTAGAGATGATTTCGTTTGCTTCATTAGTTTCCATATCCGTGTCATCACTTTGTGATAGGAACTGAATTTATTTTGAGAGGAAAATTGCGTGTTAGTTGTGGTTTTAATTGCTTTTGACAAATGACTTTGTTTATCAGAATTTAATCGTTTGTGAGATTTGAGAGAGACGACTTCAGTCCATTCGTAATTGAAAACATCATTCGCGTCGGACTCGCTTAATTGGCTGTTATTCTTTTTCTTTTGTACGGTGTTTTGGTTGATACATTTAATTGGGGAGATAGTCTTAGATTTAGAGTTCATTTTTAATTAGGTGTTGTTATGTAAGTGAAACGCGGCTGGGAAGACGGTCTGTTATACGTTATATGGGTTTGAATTAATTAAGATACTTACAGAAAATCTTGCCTTGGGGTTTAGGGCCCCAGACGGGCCGTGATTTTTTTTGTTAAAAAAAGCACTTGAATTTCTTGTTTTTTTGACACTTTTCACAATAAAAACGGTTAAGTATTTATTTTGAATATTAGTAAAATAGTAATTATAGAATAATTTAGATGCACACATTACGAGTGCGGGACGAATAACGAATAATGAGAATATTTTTATATCTTGATTTTTTCCTTGGTTTGAAATCAGCAGTGATTGTTATTGTTCTGCATCAAAAGTTTGTTATAACAATGATATATTCAGGCCATTATTGATACATATTAGGATTATTCGCCGTATGAAAATTATTTCTAGTGGCTGAGATATATTTACTCTATCGTTTGCGCATCTCCAACATTGATCATCGATATAAAATAATTTGTTATTATGGCATAATTTGTCTGATTGAACAGGTTTCGTTTTGTAATAATTGAATTCTTAAAATGGGTTGAACGTTGGTTTATTTGAATATTACAAAAATCTACTTTGAGACATAAAAGCTGTAGCAATACGTAATCCTGAACAAGTACATCAA
>NW_020271423.1:1245083-1398432 GCF_002803265.2 Melanaphis sacchari | reverse complement strand
GCATTGTACTTCGTTCGGTTACGTATTGCTCTCTCCGCCGGCGGCAGTCCGTCCCTCAGTAATTGTTTATTCTCGGCGAATCTATCGTTTCGCAAGTCCACGTATTCCTTTGGAGGTTGTGGCTTAGGTTTGAGCACAGACGACGGGCGGGGATTTTTTTGAAGACGACGACGGTATTTGTTTTCCAGACATTCTGAATAGGTACTGCAATCACGATAAACAAAAACCACAACTAATTATTACTATATTATGATTTAACAAACCTACACCACGTCGACATAATACGTGTTTGTAACTTATAAAAACCGTATATCTAGATTACATGTATCTAAAGTAATCCATTTACGAAACAGTTGTGTATTCAGATGAAAAAGAAACGCGCATACCAGACGTGAAAATAATTTTTTTGATTCAAATCGGGACACTTTAAAATGTTATTAGGAAAACCTTAATAATGAAATTGTTGAATTCAATTTGGTAGGTACTTATTTTTGTATCATTTCTATTTATGGAGTATGACTAATAGGTTTTACTGTTAACAGTTAAAAATGTATATTATGTATTAATGTATCAATGTAAAATTAACGTTACGTATACCTTAATTGTGATGAATAAATATTGCTTGCTCTGTTTTACCGAAATAAAATTTGGGACATTAATCATACCCCTTTCGTCATGGACAAAGCGATCCTGATTCCTATTGTTGTTACTTGATAGGTACGCACAAATGATAATTCGAATTATTGTTTTCGACGTTAAACGATAATAATTTATTGTAAGTCGTAAGACTGGTTAAAGCGACGCAATTAAGCGCAAGTGAAGTATTAACAAACATGTGATCCGGAAGTGTTGAAAATGTGCTGATAATTTCGATTACACCAAAACGTACGTAAATCGAACGTTTAATTACGTTTACATTTGGTTCCCTACTATTTACTAATAGTGCGATTGTCCCGCATAAACGTGCGAATATTTATTTTATTATTTGTTTTCCGAGTTCAATCTACTGGTTGACATTTGGTTAGTTAACGAAATTTTAGTGTGTCAACAGCATAGAATACCATCGATAGGCATTTTAAATTGTGATCGAAAACAAATAAATATCATTGCAGTTACTCACATCTAGAAACGCAAACGGCCCTTGAGATATTTCTTAATCGGGCCGTGGAATTTGTCACGATGAGTAACGAAAGACGATACAACTGATATAAGATATTAAATGTACGTATCTAACAAATATACTACGCACTGTTATACTTATAACGAAAACGTCGTCTGACAAAACCACTGCTGAAGTATTTATTTAATATCTGATTAGGTAGGTACATTGCACACTACCTTCGACAATTTAACCAGTAATCGAATACACAGCAATCGCAATATCTCAGTTAAATATAAGATTTAAAATTTTTAATGGGCCTGCGATGGACTTTATTTATCGTATTACTATAATTGGACACGCTAATAAAATTATAAATCAGAAAGTCAAACTCATTAAATCGTCAATTTGTCGGTATCGATATGTGTGATTATAAAAATATAAATTTAGTCGGTAATTGAACAATTGATCATCGTAGTAAATGTCAAACATTCGATAAGTATTCTCGTATTTATATCTTAGCATTTTAGATAAACTGTATACATAATTTACTTAACATTATCGTCGTAGGGTTTAGTTTCTTTGCGTAAACCTGTACTTTTTCGATTTATGTCGGAACACTGATAATGATTAAGATATTATAAGGTCGATGCTCGTTGTAGCGGGTATTTTAGACTTCAGTATACGTGTGACCATGTCAAATAAAGGTCAGTATGTTCAATTTTTATACTTGAAAATAATTTATATTATATTTAATCAAATTTTTAATGTGTTATTTAATTACAAATTCAAATGAATTGTACTTTATGTTTATCATAAATGTTTTCTATTATTGTGTAATCTAAAATTATTGAATATATCATAGTAGAAACTTGGGCGGGACACTTTTCGGCCAAAATGAACTATTTCTTATTGGCTAGTTCACTTTTTGACTATTCTGAAATGTCCGTTTTCAGCCAGTTATCAATAAAATATTCTTCACGTTTTTTACTGTTAAACTACTAATTTACTAATAATAATCATATAATTTTATTAATTTACAAATAGTATATTGAATTAAGTAAAAAATATAAAATAAAGTTATGTTATCAATTTACACAATATATTGTTAATGATATTTGCAATAGCTCATAAGTTTAAAAGTCATTTTTTTCAAGAGACATAATTTAAAATAATCTAAAAATTATGTTTTTGTTTTAATTATTTTATAAATTAACCAATTATTATAATTGCTAATTTTAATTATGACTTACGAGAATACGAGATATTGTTTCGTAGTTTTCATTAATGTTTAATGACATACGAGGCATTTAGAAGTGGGTTTTCACTGCAGTATGACAAAAAAATCTTGTCATGATAATTCAAAATTTGTTTTATACATCAAATATACAATAAAAATCTTTGTTAACTTTATTAATTCAAGCAAATAAAAATAAAAACAATTTAATATGTACTTATAATAGTTCAGTCTTGAACATTGACATTAGTAATTTGAGTAAAAAAAATAAATAATATTATGCATTATAACAAAAACATAAAATTTTACTATAAAAAATTAAAATAAAAACAATTTTGTGTAATAATACTAGATCAGTCTTATACATATCTTCAAAAAGTTATTAATAGTTAAATAATTAGAACGATTTAATTTTGGTCATAGAATGCATGACAATTTTTTGGTAGCATTGTCTTAAGTTGCTGAAGGTCTTACCATTTTGATTTTGGAACTTTTAATGGAGACTCATGGAGTTATTTATATTTCTTATTTAATTTTCGGATTAGTTTCTAGAAAAATATTAAATCATTTTAATACACTAAAAATGATGAAAAACAGCACTTCCGATAAATAATAAAACAATATAATTAAATCATTACACAATATTTAATATTTAATTCGAAATCTAAAATTAGATTTTGAATTTGAATTTATAGACTTTAGTTCAATAAATAAGACGTGTTCCTGAATTGCTATTAATTAACATATTATGCATGTATTTAAACAAATATATACAACAGTAACTAAGTAATAATTTATAATTATTTTATATTATTTCAATTTTTATTAATATTTAAGATTTAAAATAAATCTTGCTTGTGGACCACATTTTTTATCACATATTTCTATATTTTAGATTATTTGTCGTTGATTTTTTCTATTTTTGAATTTGATTACCGTAATAGTTAGTTATTGGAGTAGTTGTAGAGAATAATATTTTATTTGGTGACACGAGTAACTTAGGCATTTCGGCGAATAAACTATAATGTAAAATGAGTGATGACCAGTCACCATTAAAAGTCGCTGTCACCAAAGTCACTGTGACAAAATTTTGTCACTTCTTACCATCTTTAATGAGTATAGAATATTATTATCTAATATCTTTATATGGCATACGATTACGAAATACAAATGCTAGAACTAAAATTAATTTATATAATTCTTGAAATATGATATAACCAGTATGTTAATCTACATTATATTGTATCATTAATCATTATCAGTTATTTCCCAGAACTGTCGCATAGTCGTCGCTGACAGAAAATAATATTTTTGTATATAAGCAGGTGGTATCCGTGTCTAACCTGGTACTAATGTACTATTTGGCGCACAATATTTATTACGTACGGTTATAAAGAAATGGAGTATAAAACCGTGAACACGGTAATAAAAATATGAAATTTCAGTTTTTCGTATTTTCTGAATTTATGATTTATGTCTCCTGTGTTTCGTATAACGTGTTGATTTTAAGACTATTGCTTTTGCAAATTGATGTTTAATCGGTCTGTCAATGTAAAGTGCCTACTTCAGTGTCAAATTGTCAGTTCTCAGTTTTCCATCTTGTTCAAAGCATGTAAGTATTTTCATTTGAATATTAGTTGATACCAAATTTTCAATACCTATGATTATAATTTATAATATACAGTGCCGTCTCCCGAGGTCTGGGAAGACGGCGCACTTTCCCAAATACCTAGTGCCATATATTCTATGCACTGCTTAAAAAAAAAATTAGACGTGACTTAGAATTTAAATAGATTACAGGTTCAACTAGTTGTTGGAATTTAAATAAATAAAAAATTATTTTAAAAATCTAATAGGTACTGCTATTATTTAAATAATATGATGTGAAACGTTAATTTTTATAAGATTCTATTGTTATCCATTATTCATCATGAATCAGTGACTGTCATGTGTATAATATTGGCTGTAACACGGCTGCGCCCAGCTTACTTTTTTCCATTCAAAAAACGCATCACGATTTCGCTCCAATACTTAATATAATAGTTCCTTTTATATACAACATAATATAGGTAGGTACCTATATTCTAATAATTTTCCAATACACTATTTAAACATCGGACTTGGTTTTCCAATATCTATCACCAGGTATTTTAGTATGTGTATTTAAGTAATTAAAATAATCACAAAAATACACAATAAAAATGAATACATTTTATTCATCATAAATAATGATATACGCACGCAATTCCAAAACACTGGTATATATATATGTAAATATAAAAGGTGTTTTGTAGAAAACAATTATCCTACAAATGTTTTATTTGGAGATAATTCAAGTTTTACAAAAATAGTTTTATTAAATTTTTTTACACTTCATATGACCTAAATGCTAAAACTAATATATCTTATTGATGGATAATATACTTCAATTACCAATAAAATCCTAATAAAAATGTATTACCAAAATATTCACCATCATTTTAAGACTTATGTGGTTTGGTTGCTTAATGCCGGTTGGTTGTTTTATAATTAATAAAAAATGTGATATGGTTGCTTTTAGTGCAAACTACAACCATTATTAATCTAGAATAAAATATAATATATATTATATTATAAATATAATATCTACAATACACTTATGTGAGTAAATGAAAAGTGATTAACATTGATAGTTAAAAACTTTATTAATAAAACATAATTTACAAACTTAAATAGTAATATTTATCTCAGTCTTTGAGTTATATAATTATAAAAAAAAATATGTGTACCTAACAACAAAATGCATAAAAAGTGTAATAAAACAAAAACAAAATACTTAACAAATTTTTGGTAAAACATTTATACACCTATTTAGCTACTCTATTAATGCTTAACTCAATCTTTGGGTAAATTTAATATTTAAAATATGTTAGAATAAAATATTATATAACAATTCGTTCTGTTTATTTCTATGATATGTGAGTAATAAAATTACTCTTCAAAACTTATAACATTAACCTCTTCATGCACGAGATTTTTTTTCTTTCTTAAAAATGAAATATTAAAATTCAGAATCATTTATGTTGTTGTTTCTAGACGTTGGAAAAATTAAAAAAAAATTTTTTTTGATTTTTTGATTTTTAAATTTTTTTTTTATTATGTGGTATCATATGATACCTAGGTGCAATATTTCAAGAAAAAAAAATTATAAACTTGTATATTTAACATTCAAACATAACTATTATAACATTAGTTATCATTGTTAAAGTATTTTAGAATATATAATCTATCAAAAGAATTTAAAAAATACAGAACTTGAATAGTTTTTTACTGATCACAAGTATCAATTACTTGTGCATAATAAAACTATAGATCATAAAATAATGAAAGACAATTCAAAACATATTTTTTCAATTAGGAACATTAGTAAAAATTGTCGATTACCTCTATCCACAGTTACACAATAAATAATAAAACAAATTGAAATAAAAACAAAACAAAACAAACTTTTTTGATAAAAACAGTCAAAATTATGCAAAACTTGTATATAATAAAACTATAGATCATAAAATAAAATTATACAAAACAAAACACATTTCTTCAATTAGGAACATCAGTAAAAATTGTGGATTACCTCTATCAACAGTTACATAATAAATATTATAAAAAATTGAAATAAAAACAAAATAAAACAAAACACACATTTTTTTGATAAAAACAGTCAAAATGATGCACTACTTGTGCAAAATTATACAATGGGAAATATAATAATAATACTTTTACTATTCTGTATGATATGACTTCATACACTCAGGGCATACAGCACATTCAAATTTTTCACATGTGTATCTTGTTCTGGATATACAGATCTCATCACGGCAGCGGGAAGCTTGGCCAGTTTCTTTTTTTAATGGATAATGATCAATATGTCATATCCATAAACCTTATACTAAAGTATAAGAGTATAAGGTCTATGGTCATATCTAATTTCCGTTGGAATAGACTTCTTATATTTCCTTTTTATTGGTGGGGTTTTTTGGTCCATAGAGTTAGATTTTCTACTTCTTTTTTTTCTTTTTGTAACTCCAACATAGTCCAAACTATTGAACCTTTAAAATTAAACAATGACATATTTCCATCCACACTTTTTCTATACAATATCCAACTGTTCGCTATAGCCATGTTAACTAAATGAAAAAAACTCTAAGATGCCACTTTCTATTTTTGAAGCCATGAGGATAGTGAGCTATCATCCTATCCATCGTGTCCACTCCTCCCATAAAATTATTATATTCTTGAACAGCAAATGGTCAACTGATTTTAATTTTAATTTTCTTTCCGGTTATATCTTTGAGTTTAGTCTTCTGGCTGTACCCCAGCATAAGTTGAAATGGTATGAACTGCTTTAGTGTCTAGTCATCTTATAAAAGTAATATTGTCATCAGATGTTGCCATAGTACTCCATCCCCTTTGTAACAATTTAGGATCTACTAAGAATTGATGTACATCTGGTATTCTATTAGCCCTTAATGTTCCAAGTACAAAAATATTAAAAGTTCTTAGTTGACGAAGAAGGGGTAAACTTGTGAATAAATTGTCCATAAAAAGTTTATGATTTTTATCTTGCATGTCATGACATAGTTTTAAGTCTGTATCTCCAATGGGTCAAAAATTTGACTTAACTGCAGTTTTACACTGACCTTGATACATGTCAAAACAATTTACATAACCATTTCTGTTTGCTTGTACCCAAACTTTGAAGCTCCATTTTTTTGGTTTAGCTTTTATGTAATGTTTCAATTCACTTCTTCCTTTGAAAGGAATTATCATTTCGTCTATGCAATGTGGTCATCTGGAGATGCAGCAGCATGAAATGAATAATGTAACATTGTAATAACTGGTCTTAATTTCCAATATCTATCAAAACCTGGAACAGCAGAATATGGATTTTTAGTATTATCTTCAAAATGTAAAAATCGTTTAATTTCTCCAAATCAATTTACATTCATAGATATATACATCGATTTGCATCAGCAATCAAGTTCATTCTTATACCTGGTAAACTAGACCAATATATCATCACATTTGGATATCGTAAATATGTCATAGCAATATTTAAAGCAAAATATGTTTTTAATTCTCTTTTTGTTAACGTAAATGAATCTTTACAATTTTAAACAGCGTAATGAATAGTTTTTAATCTAATATGTTTAAATATGACATCAGTAAATATTTGGGTAAAGTATGAACATGGTGTATTATGTGTCTGATTAATATTTATTACTGAGTTGCCCAAAAATAATGCTAAGTTTTCAGTAAAATTGTAATCTTTTCCTGGTAACCATTTGTTGATTTTTTTTTTTTGCACATTTTTTTTTAAAGCTTTTACATTATTTTTTTGAAATGACTTTCTTATCAACTTTTTTTTTGTTTGGTATTTATTTTCTTTGATATTCTTTTTTGTAAAAGTATATATTATACAATAATAAATATTAACTTTATAGTAAAATATTCTAAGTAGGTTTATCAATTACAATAGATAACCTATTATACGTTCTTATTTGAAGATAAATATTCAATTTTTATTTTTATTCCCACCCATAATATATTTTTTTCCTAATAGAATAATATGAATGTTACATTATATTTTTACCTTATGGTAAAACATTACTGGTAGTAGACTTGGCTTTATTTGGTTTACTTGACAAATCACCATCAATATTCTTTTTTGTCTGGTTAGAGGGGTATCTAAAGAAAAAAAATAAATAGCTCAATAAATTGTCACCATTTCATACTATTAAAACTTTATATACTTACTGGTTGGTGATATTAAGATCTCACCAGTCACCGGGTTCGTTCTGTGATAAATAAGCAATATTTTCATCATAAATTCTCAGTTCTTCTTGAATCTCTTTATGGAATTGATTAATTAGTTCAGATATCACTAATAATTCATCTATATTATCATCCAATGATGGATTTTCAATAATTTTTTCAGAAAATAAATCGAATTCATCATCGTCAGAAGCACAAAAACTGACATCTGAATCGCTAGGTATATCAAAATCTAACAACAAAACAGCAATATCTTTTTCTCTAAGATTCATATTTCTCTAGGAAACCATAATAAAAGAGGATATTATTAAAAGCTGTCGATAAATGTGATGATAAAAATACGAACTTACTCCGGTAATTGAACAACGTACGTGAAAAATGTCAAACATTCATTGAGTAATCGTTTTTTTTTTTTTTTTATACAATTGACAACCCATCTTGAAAACAATCAAATGTGGACCTAAAACAAAAAAAAAAAAATACACATTATGACATTTGGAAATAGTTAGTAGATACTTTTATAGATATTTATTTATTTATATATTTATATATACCTTCCGTAAAATTTTTTGACGTTTATGCATTTGTCCATATTTTTGTGAATTGTATTAATAGATGAAGGTGTAATTTGAATTGTGGAATTAAGATTGTAATTGGGGGACTTTCTTAATGAATTATGGGTCAAAAATGTTACAAGATCTCTAATATGTCCACGATAGGAACCTAATTCTTCTTTAAAATTTTGTAGGAATAATGATGGGTCCGATATATTAAGCTGTGATTTTAAGATGTTCCGGGTTACTGTGTTCATTATTGATAAATGTTTTTGAATAAATGGGTTTTGGTTAGAAGATTTTAAAGAAGACTGAAATTTTAAATGATAATTAAAAAGTGCTGTTTGTAAATTAAGATGGTCTGCAAAAAATAGAATTATTTCTGATTTCAATTTGAGTATATAATTTAAAAGGTGGGAGTATTTGATTGCTTTAATAATAAATTCATTTTCATAATCTATAAAGTATGAATAACCATGTTTTTCATATGATTTATATCTAAATAATATTTTTTTTTCGTACAATGAAATAATATGTTTTTTTGAAGTCTATTTTCATGTCTGACATATTAAACGTGAAATGCATTATATTGGCAATTAAAACAAAAGTATTATATAGATGTTTCCCGGGAAAACCGTGGGAGATATGACGAAAACCATTAGAGATTAATTTGTTCTTCGTATAGATCTGCATAAGTTCTATTATTTAGATTTTTCGAAAACGTGTTATTTAGGTTAAAAAACTGATAAAAGGAAAACAATAATAATAATGTAATCATAAACGTGGCTGTGGTTCACCTAGATAATAGTCGCCGTATTCACCCGGCAACAGCTAAACGCCCTTTAGAAAATCGTATAAAATCAACCCTTTGACCGATCGTCCTGAAACTCACACATATCATACAAAGTACCCCGGGCTACCGTCCCTGCGAGTTTAGTGAACCTACTACAAATATCACGGAGACGGCGATCTCATTGTGCATTGTTGGTACATTGATGTACCAACAATGCACAATGAACTTAATGTTTCAAAAAAGGTCGATATCTCGGTCAATATTGGTTTTTCGACCCCCGTCCAAAGGACTGAAAATACTCCCAGGGTGCCGTTCCATAGGTTTCGTCGAAAAAATCAGTGGGTTGTGGGAGGCTAAAATTTACACATCTCGCGAATTAACCACGATATACCCTTATCAATTATAAGCACACGTTTGAGTGTTTTGAGCTGTACACGTATTTACCGTTTCCGTGTTCAATCGATGGGTACGCCTGTTTTATACGTCCCGTCATAGATTTAAACCTTTTTCCATGCAAGTCTGTCCGATGAACACTAACGTATCTACTCGCTGTTGTATGACTGTGATCTCTATCTGGGCGTACACGAATTTTAATAACGTGTTAATCACCGTCGGCCACTGTACAGTTACCGTCATATCGGATAGATAATATTATTATGATGAAATTAGTTTGTGAGCGTAATCCGACTACGCTGGAGATGACTGCGTTTGTTCGTGTGTGTGTGGGATTATGCAATAGATAAAACCAACGAAGCGACAATGTCATGTAAATTTATTTTCGGCAAGGAATTAACATAAATTATCTTATTATTATTGTATAATAAATTATCGTTCGTTTACTTTGTTCATACTACTTCAATTTGCAACAATTACGGCGGGGTGTTGGTAGGTACATGGTATGTGGAAATAAATAACATAAAACAATCGCGTATTATTTGTATCACGGCTTGTTCGTAGGTTTATCGGGTTTAACTTGTTGGTCCCAAACTGCTGACTCGATCTCACCCTCTCCGCCGGCGGCAGTCCGTCTCAGCAATTGTTTATTCTCGGCGAATCTATCGTTTCGCAAGTCCACGTAGTCCTTTGAGGCTGTGGCTTGGGTTTGAGACCAGACGACGGACGGGGGTTTTTGAAGACGACGGCGGTATTTGTTGTTTGCCAGACATTCTGAATAGGTACTGCAACACGAAAACAAAACCACAACTATAATATTATTACGATTTATTAACGTAGACTACACGTCGACTTTGTACGTGTTGTAGCTATGAAATCGTATATCACCGGATTACACGCGGCTACTTAAATAATTTGAATATCACGTTGCCTACAAACATTGGGCCAAACGAAGAAATGGTGCACGAAGATAACAGATATATTTTAAAGTGTGGTCGTATTTAACAACAGACCCTTACTAAACGAAAAATAAATAATGTATCAAAATGTATTTTGTGCGAGATCCGAGGTGGTTAGTTGGATACGAAATATGTTCTAACGCACCGGTAACACTGTCGTTACGGAACAATAGTACATTTCGATAATAGTGAAACGCGCATGGTTCATTATGGACAAGGCGCTCCTTTCGTTGATAGGTACGCGCCGACGACAATACGTGATGGACCATGGACGGCGCAAATGACAAATTCGAATCATTGTTCTCGACGTCAAACGATAGTTGTATTTTGTTGCACTGGTTGAAGTAACGCGATTAAGCGCAGGCGAAGCATTAACAAACGTTGGACACGAAAATGCAATAATGTCGATTGTCCCGAATATACGCGAAAATATATTTTTCATTATTTGGTTTCCGAATATACGTAGGTAATACACCACTGGCGATCAGGAACACGCAGTTCAACCTACTGTTCACATTCGGTTAGCTAACGAAATATTAGTGTCTACAACATAGAATACCATCGATAGGCATTTGAATTTGTGATCGAAACAAATAAATATCATTGCAGTACTCACATCTAGAAACGCGGAACAGCCTTGAGATATTTCTTAACCGGGTCCCGTGACTTTGTCACGATTAGTAGTATACCGCAACGCTAGAGAGGATACAATCTATATAATATGTACGAGTGTTGTGACAAATATGTATAAATATTACGCACTGTTATACTTACAACGAAAACGACTTCCGACAAGACCGCTGCTGGAGTATCTGTGTACTGTCTGTCCGTTTGGGTGATGTGCTCGTTGAGGTACCTTCGACGATAGCGCCAGTGAATCGATGCACAGCGATCGTGTCGAAATGTCCCAGTTAGACATAAGATTTTAGTTCTTTACGGGACCGCGATGAACTTTATTATCGTATTTCTATAAATTGGTGACGTTAAAAAATTTACAAATATCATTAGGTCGGACTCATTAAATCATCAATTGGTCGTCAATCGATATGTGTGATGATAAAAATATGAACTTACTCCGGTAATTGAACAACGTACGTGAAAATGTCAAACATTCGTTGAGTAATCGTTTACATCTTATCGGTTTAGACGAACTGCATAATTTGTTTAACATAATCGTCGGGGTTTGTGCTCTTTGCGTGCGTTTAAATTATCTGTGCCGAGTCCGGCTGTCGTACAATCGATGACATTTTAAATGCAGTTTACCGAGACCTACACACGGACGGCTGCGCCATCCGCGTAAGTGCGACTTATCTGCTGTCGGACTTTCAAATATTTGTTTGCAAAAGAAATATATCCGACCGTTCAAAACCACGAGATACCCTTTTCAATTTTATGTACACGTTTGAATTAATGATAGGTTTTTATTTTTGTATTTAAGATTAACTATAATTTAATTATATTGCTTTTTTTAATTATGTCAGTTTTTTGAACTTTAATCGTATGTTTTAAAATAAATTAAAATCTTAATTATTGCAGATAATTTTAGTAGTTTAAATTGTATTCTAAAAATTCATTTTTTTGGCTTTATGACTTCTGTAAAGGGGTAATTTTATTTGTATTTCAGTTCTATGTATGATATAAAATTTTATTTTATTTATAAAAAAAACATTATCTTCTCAATTGTTGTGTTGTTAATTATTTTTAAGTTTTGCATATTATAATCATTTATCAGTTATTGAATTTTTAATTTTTTAAACATAGATGTATATTAATTGTATAATTAGAATCTTTTATCATGATGCTATATAATTGCTTTTTAAGGGATTTTATATAGGCAATTTCTACTAAATTTTTTTTAGGGATCTTTGTATATTGTATTATATTTATTGAACGTAACTTTAATATAAGTGATTAGAATGATATTTTTTATTTTTTTTTAATTTATTTAGAATAGCATTTTTGTTTAACAAAGAACCGAGGAAAGTCTATGTTAACATTATTAATTTAATACCTATATCATAGTATTGTTAGGAATTTATTTAAAATAAGTAATGTTAATGTTTCATACAGATAGCCATAGCTATGTCGAATTTTTTTCACCAGTATTAAGTGTATATTGACGTGTCGACAAATGAAAATTACCATTGTTTAACACTATTTTTTATGATTAAATACAAATAGAGTCAATTATTAATCATATATATTGTTGTGTACTTATATGTTTATTTGTTTTGAGTTGTAAAGTAATCCGCCGTATTTTTAACTACACATTTTTGATGGTCATTACTTACCATTTTTTAACAATATTTGTCCACCACTGATTGAAATTGCTTTTGAAGCTTTACTCAAAATATATGTTAGTGGGCTTTGACTTTGTTTACGGAATTTCTCCATTTATACTGGTAATTTTTTGAACCGAAAAACTTCACCCTCAATTTTATCGTATTTTTCTTCATTAAAAAAATAGTATTTGTCTTCTTTTTCTTTTTTTAAATTTTTAATTATATTGTATATAGAAATGATTCTCTATTTCTTTTGGTCAGAGTGTCATTCGTGCACGGCTGGATCGATTTCACTTATTATTTTTTTGTTGTATTTGTTATTTCTAAAAGAAGATTCTTTTTGGAAATTATTAAGAATCGTGCGCAAAAACTTAGTTATTTAATAAAATAAACAATTACCCCCCCCCCCCCCCCCCCCCCCCCCCCCCCACCAAAATAAGATAAAAAAATACACGTCGTCGTCATAGTAAATAAATAAACAAAATTAATCTAATTTATCGTATAAAAACAAATGTATTCGTCAGAATTCCACAGTACTGTAAGTTAATTGATAAGTGTTAATCACTTCATTAAAGAGTCTATTGGTATGATTTTTTTAAATATGCCAGCAATTAAACGTCTACACTTAAGTCGTAGAACTCGCAATGCTGTGAATCATAGCGAATCTTTGAAGTTTAAAGTTTAAAAAAAATGACCCATATACCATAAATAATATCATAAAATTTGAAAAAAATGGTGAGTGTTGTTAATGTCTGAGCGTCAGTACATTTGGACGCAAGGACAAAATTAATAATTATAATTAACATTATAGTTTTATCACAAGATTAGGATTTATCCTACGTTATCGAAATCGACGTTATCGTTTAGACACGAAGTCGTTTAGACCAGTATTGATTAATTTGTTTTATTATAATAAATTTAAAATAAATTGTATGCTCATAAACTATTTTTGATGATAATTCTACTATAATATATATCTATTTGTTTATTTTTAACTATTTTTTTTTTTTTAGCAATTTTATTTATTATTATAAATATTTGAATGAAATGTATGCTTATAATCTATGTTTTATGATAATTTTATTATAATTTACGTATATTTATATTAAATGTCATTGGTTTAAGTAAAAATAAAGAATTGAATATGTAACTATAATTTTGTCCTCGCGTCAAAATATACAAATGCCCAAACGGCAGCGTTTAAATGACTTTGCGTCTAAACGGCCGTGTCCTTAGGTCCCTTAGGTTCGGTAAATTATTGTATTTAATAGTAATTGAGCATGTATAAAATAAAAAATTCCATAAAATTTTTTATTTAATGTGATACATTAAAATAATTGAGAAAAGCTTTTTAAATTTTAAAAATAAATAACATTAAATTTTAAATATTCACTTAACATTTGAGTTAGTATTTTTTACACATAACATAAGAATAATAATTGTTATGTTCTATTAAATATATTTGAGAACAATTAAAACTTTAACTTTTAAAAATAATTATTTGTTTTTCAAAATTTAATAATTTCTTTTATTTAAGTTAAAACACTTAAAAATGTAATACAAGGTCCCTCATAAGCTATTATTAGTTACATCCAACACCAGAAACCCTAATCCCGAATAAATGATTCAAATGCAAATAGCCATGATAAAAATTGACAGCAATCTAGTACTAGTATAAGTGTGTAGATTTTATCTTTAATTTAGGAATTTTATACGGCGCATAGGTACATTGATTTATATAAATAATATTTAACATAAAATTGTATAATCGATGTCGATTGAAACACAAATTATTATACAAGTCAATAGACAATAATTATAATTTGTATTATACATTCCACTACTTACGAACGAGAATACCGATGGATTTGCATCCGTTGATTTTTTTTATTTGACGCGTGAGTCACTGGTTTTTTGACTCTAGAACTTTATTGGTAAGCTATACGCTAAACAATACATATTATTATAGGTATTATATTACGACCCGGCACGTTCTCGAAGCGCTTCAATATATGTATATATATTTACACACATATTATATTGTACACTATCGTGTACGGTATCTACCATTGGAATGTGTGAATACGATCTTGACATCTTGTCGTAGTTTTTTCGATGACGGGCATCATAAAATAGAAACGATAGAAATTATATATACCTAGCTATAACATTATTACAAATACACGATATACCGTATATGACGTAAAGCAAAAAAAAAATAAATAAACAAAAATAAAATTATGATGGTCGAAAAGAAATAATTATAAAAATCATTGAAGAAAAAATCATTTCAAACGGCGTTGCACAAAAATATATTTCTATCTATATACGATGTGTTTGATTTTATGCATGTATAATATAGGTAATATGCTTACTCGAATCATGATAAAACAAGTCCTAGAAAAAAATTCCCAGTAAAAATTTCCGGTATAATATATGTAAAATATTTTTTATTGAAGTATAATATTTAATGACGCTATAAACATTATTTATTTGAAAATTTGAATTAATTATTCTTACATAAAGAATATAGGTATAATATATACATTATAACAATTTCTATTAAAGTCTAATATTTAATGTTGTCGTAAAACATTATATTTATTTAAAAATAAAAATAAAATAATTATAATTTCTATTTAGATTGTGTACTCTTATTCTATAATATTACACTGAGTAACATTTTGGGTACTATTGAAAATGTTTTCACTGTTCTGTGTTTTTGGAAAAATTAATAATGAATTTTACATGGGTTGTAATTTAATTTTCTAGTGCATGTTAGTTCAAAAACGATGTTATTGTACAAAAAATATCCTAAATGATTGTGTTTATTATGTACCTAGTAAAATTATCGACGAAATTACTGTTTTATTGTTAGATTTGTAACTACGAGTATTTAGTTTTTGTACGATAGTTCATTAAATTACAGTTTTATAGACCACTTCATTACTTCATAAATTTAATATTTAATGTACAGATTAGTTATAAAACCATTATTTATACACCAATAATTGTACATATACTTATTACTATATCATTACTTATACAGTTAACTTGAATTAACTTCATTTTTAAATTGTATTTTTCTGATAGATTAGGTTGTGGTGAATAGTTAAGTATAATTTTTGTATATTACTGTGCTTGTTTTTTTTTTTTTTTTAAGTACTTTGAAAATACATATATATATTGTGATGATCCAAAATATTGTAATTTTCACAACTTTATTTTGAACTTAGTGTTTATGAAAATTTTCTAACAGTAAAACATGTCTTAGTAAACCATTTTAAACAAGTAAAAAAAAAAAAAATTAGGTTAATAAGTTTATTATTAAAGGAATTAGGTATTTTAGATTTTTGTAAAAAACTCGGGCTGACGTGTAGTGGTGGATCCGTAATTTCTTAACTCAGCGGACAAATTGTAGTAGAAAATCTATATTTCACAATCAAACTATCATATTTTTCTGATAAATAATATGACGCTGAATTGTTATATATATAAAACTTAATTTATCTTCCAATATTTTTCCAGAAAATACCTTTTGAACATAATGATTTCCATCCTACATACCAAAATATCATAATTTTAGCTGTTTTTTAAAGAAATAATCCTATTAAAATAGTATTTCTTTCCTAAACTTAATTAAAATGTATTTTTCTGATAAATAATATTGTTGCCAATAGATATAAATAGAATTTGTTATAGTACTATGATTATTTTATTTTTAAATTATTTTCAACATAAATAATATATTTTTATGATCCATAATATCATAATTTAACCTACTTTTTTGAACATAAACTTTTTAAAATTTTATTTCTTTCTAAAACATTGTGAAGTTGTATTTTTCTAATAGAACAGGTCGTGGTGAATTGTTACATATAATTTTTGTTATGGTACTATGCATATATATATTTTTTTTAATTACTTCAAAATATATTGTGACGTTCCAAAATATCGTAATTTTTACCACATTATTTTAAACTTATTCATGAAAATTTTCACTAAAATAATTATACAAATTAAGCAATGTGTTCAAAGTTAATGTTTTTATCCAAATTTTTCCAGAACCAAAATTAAAATCTTTTTCTAACACAATATAAAAAAACACATCATTATGTATACTGTACATGCGAATACTTATCAGCTATAATAATATCGCTGTTTCTAAACGTTCGAACATGGTTGGTAAGATAATGTTTGAACTTATGTATAGTGATAAAATTGAGTTTCAGTTTGCCGACCTTAGATGAGCATAAAGACACAGCGTAATTTTATAAATGATTTAATATAAAAAAATATAACTGATATATAAAATACCTTTATATCCACAGATTTTTATGTTATTGATTTAATTGGATAGTTCATTATGCTCACTTTCTCATCACTTAGACAGAGTCCTGTCGTGCCATTTAAAGTTTCAGTTATTCCTAATTCTTTATGTAATATAGAGATATAACTAATATAATCTGCAAAAAAAATTATTTTAACATTTAAAAAATTATAAAAAATCTATAAAACTAATTACCGGAAGCATAATGACCAAAATCAGTACCTATCCTGTTATTAAGCTAACATAATGAGACGCAACCACTAGTTGAGTTTTGTATTACAATAAAATTGTATATACAAAGATTTTTCCATAGTACACAAACATATTGTTAACTTTTTAGTTCATACATATATCTTCATACTTTTCGATACTGATGCAAGACTTTAATACAATTACTCTTAGATAAAATGTACAACAAAAGTATTAACAATATTTTAATTCATAAAATATTTAGTGAGCTTTATACGTAACATCTTTCCTTCACTCCAGGAACGTACAAATTTGAGCAAAGGCTTGACCGTGTAAAGCCTGATGCATTATTTCTCCACATTTTTATAATATTCGGGGCAATGTACGAGTAAATAAAATTTTTTTTTTTTTGTTACAGTTATGTTTTTGTAAATAACCATATTTTATTGAATCATCATAATATTTGTTAACTTATTGGCCAATCGGTTAGGCACTTTTTAAACACATTCTGAAAATAAAAAAACGAAGGTATAACATCAGTTAATTAGTACTCTAATTAGGGGGAACTAATGCAGTTTAGTTCCCCCTCACCATTTTCAATTATTTTAACTTATTCAATCAAAGATGGTGCAATCATAATTTGTTGCACAGACTTACTTTCGTAATTATAACCTAATTAAGTTAAGGATTTTGCCATTTTGCGTATGCGCTACATGTACGCACAACACTATTTCACGTCTTTTATATACATTTTTTTTTAATTACAGTTTTATTACAATTAAAACGATGGTGCAACCAAAGTTTATATACCATGATTATTTTAGAATTAATAACTATTAATCAATAGTTATATGATACTTTTAATATAATTTCTTTAATATTAACCGAACTATATGTAAAATATCTATGCTCAGTTAGTTTAATATCACAATATAACTGTTTATTTTTATATCATAAAGGAGCATTAAAAATTGATGATGTCCATTAAGAAGACAATAGTACTTTTATATGTAATGTTACTGGATTGGAGATGCATACATTAGATGATCCTGGAGTGTTGACAATTGTTGATTATGAAGGTTATGTTAAAAATATATATATAATTTTACGATAGGTTCAATATTAATTTTGTATTAACTGTTTTCTCTCTCTGACCTATGCGTAACATAGTCAAAACGCATTTACGCAGAATCATTTTTTTTGTTGATGTTTTTGAGTAATTTTAGAGCAAAATCACTTATAACAAAAATTGTAAAGAATAATATTTTTGAGGGTAGATATGACATAATATCAATTTGTCTAAATATGTCTTAAACATCATTTAAATTCATAATTTTTTTTTTTTTTTTGAAAGTTGAACACTAAGTCAAATAATATAAAAATATAAAACTGATATGTTAAACTTTCAAAAATATTATCCTCTATCATTTTTGTAATATGTGTTTTTTAACTGTGATTACTCAAAAGTCATAAAAAATGATTTTAAGTGAAACCGTTTTAATTACGTTACGCATGGATCTGAGAGAGAAAACAAATAATAAAAATTTGTTCAATATTTTCTTTCATTTATGTTTTAAAATTTAATCATGATTTATACTTGAAATTATTTCTATATGATGACGAATTTACAATGGAAACCAATCGTTAATACGAACTTAATCTAAACCTAAAATACTGCAGTATATTATGCTTTTATTAAATTAGCATTTTGAGAACGAATTAAAAAAAAACGAAAAGAAATAAGAATAAATGAAAAACAACCAAAGCTTTAATTCCGGTTCCAAAACTAAAAAATGGGAGTGTAAGTATTTCCTTTGCACCCTCACCGTAAATTGGCTATTAGTAAAGAACTAGAAATGAAACTGAGGATGGAACTTTCGGAACAAACGAAGAACAATCAAAAGTTCCAATATTGGTTTCAAAATTCTGAAATGAGGGTACCAGAAAAATACACCTAATAAAAAAGTAACCACAATACCGCATAATCTATTGCCTATACATATCTTTAAAGGATTTCCTTAATTTTAATAAACCTAGTTATTTTTGAAATATAATTTAAGATTCAAGGTGAATAAATAATAATTAATATTATGGTGTTTATACTTTTAAATATTAATAATTTTAATAATATTAAAAAGGTATCAAATTATTTTCCATGTATATTATGTAACATCTTATTTCAAAAATAAGATTATTATTAAAAAATTAATAATTATTTTTAAAAATGAAACATCTTTTTATGTGTGTTATAAGTTTTAACAAACAAAACACATGCTACTCAAATATCAAAAAAAAAAAATTTTTTTTTTTTAATTATTTTAATACATCACAAAATATTAACACATACAATTTAGAGTAAAAATATATTTTCTTGGATATTATAAAAATATTTTTATTTTTCGAAGGAAAATCACGATTATAATATTATAATTATGTATAATTAATGTATACATAATTTTTTTTTTAATAATTAAAAAACCATTTTTTGTTTGTTTATTAAAATGTACATAATAAAAACAGGTTATTTTAAATAGTCAATAAAATAACTAAACTAAACACATTTTCACTGCAAAGGGAGTCAACTAAATAATATTAGCTTAATATTAGTTAGAATGCTATAATAACAAAGTAAAATATTTTATACAATTTAAAATTAAAAAAATTGACACCCATCAAAATTTAAGTTTGTTCATTGTGTTTAAATTATTAATTAATACCCAACTATCCATGATAAACTCTGATAAACATAATTTATATCTATAACCTACATATATATTAAAACCATTATTATATGTTTTATATATTAATTTAATATATTAAGTAGAAAATGGTTAAGTTGAATAGAAACTTAATGATTAGGTAATAAATTCATAACATTTTTATTAATAAATAAAATTACATTATTACAGTAAGTAATTATTTTTGAATTAACTTATTAAAATATTTTAGTATAACTTTTGTTAGTTGAACTAATTCAAAAACTGACTTGTTCAACTTTTGAACAAATTATTTATATTACAAAGTATAAAGACTATTGCAATAATTTTTCTCAATTAATTTTGAAAAAAATCTAATGCATTTGTATTTAGTAATTTTATTACATTATATTTTTAGTAGAATGTGTCTAATGCCTATAATCTAAAATATATTTTTCGTATACGAGTTACAGTAGAAAAATAACTTTATACTTAGTATTTAGTTAAAATTATTATATGATTATTGATAAATGATCATATCATGGATATTTATTATTTTTAACTATTAATTTTGCATATGTAGATAATATTTCAATGATTTGTAAAAAATAAATCTGAAAAAACTAAAAGAAAAAAATAGGAATTTTTACGCAAAACAAGTTTTAACAAAATTAATTTTCTTACTTTATAGTAATTTAAAATAAATATTCATAAGTTATGTATAATTGGAATTTTCAACAAATGTTTAAATTAGCATTTTAAATACATTATAGATTATTTTGAAACTAAATATAGACATTTGACATTTTTGATTTGATTTAGTTTTTTTCTTATTATTCGTCATTAAAATCATGAAATTTTGAAAATATTTTCATATTAAAAATGCATACAATTTTTTAGCCTAAACTTAAAAATGAATAAGGACTAGAATAAGTCGGGCTATAGCCCTGGGCCGTAAGTTGAAAGGGGTCACAATGTGTTGACTCTTTTTTTTTTATATAAAAATGGCATCAAATAAATAAAACAATATTACAATTTATAAATTTCAAATTTATATTACATGAAGATGGAGTTAAACACTTTATTACCGACATACCGTGGTCTCAGTCTTTCTAGGTAGCAAAAATAATTGTTTTATAAAATAAAAATCCAAAAGTTCCTGAAATGAGTTTAAGTACCTAAAATAATAAACTAAAACATAATAGTGAATTGGAAATTATTTATTTTACCTTTATTATATTATAAAACAATTTGCACTTTAATAATATTATTATTAAATTGATTATATTAACATGCATTTATAAAAAAAATAAATATTTTAAGTCGATACGGTCACATAATATTACATTTTAATATAACAGGTAACAGTGTATTATATATTATAGCATAATATACATAAAAGTACAATTTATTATTTGTTCACATTTGTAGTTTATTTTCAAATAATATGTTATTTTATTTTGAATCTGTTTCGGAATCAGCTTCTAAATCACTTACTTTATTTGTTTCTTAAGAAGTTAATAAATTTAATGCGTCTGTCGATAGTTCAGTTTTAGGATTTTTTGTTAAAGTTCTTTTTGATGTAACTAGAGGATCGGAAAAAATTATATGAAAATGCAACACGTCTAAATTTGTATTTATTCGTTAAGATTTTCTTGTGTGTTGTTCGCGGTATCTTTTATAGTCTTTATTTTTACTTTCTTGCGCTTTTTTTGAAAGAATCCCGATTAGCATCATCAAAGAATATTTTATAACCTTAGCTCCATGAATTAGTACGGATGGTTGCATTCTATACCAATCATATAGGCATATAGCTCTACATAAAGTTGTCGTATCATTTTAGTATAGTTGTCAAATTTTTCAATATCAATTTCACGACCACGACCACTAAAAATAACAGATAAAATCGTACTTATTCGATTAATTGATTCTAAATTTATACCAGTAATATCGACTATTTTTTCGGGGTTGTTAAAAATCGTCTCGATACATTACCGGTATTAGATGTCCCCGATCCTTGAGTAACTTAATCTACTTTTAACCCCATTTCATTCCAAAATCTCTTTTTGATTAAATCTTTCTTTTGCAAAATTAACACGTTTTGCTCTTCACTCAACCGTTTAGTAATTTCTACATACCTAATTCAATTTTTAACTTATATGCAAAATACATTCCAAAAATCTTATCCACATGTGCAAAGACGATAACCCAAACTTTAAGTTATTATCATTAATTTTGAATACATGCATATTGTTTAATTTGTTCATATTTGTGGGATTAAATTTACAAATAAAATATGTTGCACTTGAAATATTTTTTATCGCATTAATGACCTTGCCATCTACCACACTAAATATCATAGTATACCGAACATTTACCAAATCGTCATTAATCTTTATTTCTAATTGTTTTAAACTGAAAATTTCATTTTCAACTTCTTTTAAATATTTTAAAATATTATTTGTTGTTTCTTTTTCAAAAAAAAAATTGATTGGACGAAAGTAACTGTTCGATGAAGCTTTTTGATTTAATAATAAAATATTTTTTTCACTTGAACTTGTATGTAATACCAATTACAAAGAAACTAAACAAAACTAATTAATATAAATTAATATTTATTACAAATTACTAAATCTGAATAAAACAATGAAATTGTTTTTGGTGAAAGGGCCTCATCAAAAGTAATAGCTCCCTTATATTATGTCCATAATCCGGTCTTACTTATAACTTATAAGTAATTCATATTGGAACTAAAAAATATATAAACACAACTTTTTTGTTGTTGTTTAAATTGGAAGTTAAAATTTAACAAAATTAGATATTTATATAAAAAATCACGATTTCAGTTATTTTGTTCGAATCGTTTTGATGAGAATTGAAATTTTTTCGTATAGATTATTATATTTTATATGAGCAATGATATTTTCAAAATATGTAAATTAATTTTAAGTTATTAGCTGATTTAATATAAAACTATTCACATTGTTTTACAGTTATACCTCCATTACTATATGTTTTGATTTATAATGTAATAACATAAATTAAATATGGTATAATAATGAATGTATATATTATATACATTCATATTATATTATATAAATAATATAATAAATGTAATATTATTGACAAAAATAAATTCAACTTGCCGTATTACTATTTACTAACAATATACAATTGATTACTATATACTAACAATATAAAATATAATTTTTGCATTTATTAAAACATCACTGTGTAAAATATCACTGCACGCCACTGAATCCACCTATGTATTTTTAAAATCGTTTAATTATTATGAGAACTAAAAACAGCTTATAATAAATCTTTAATTACATTTTCAAGTCAGTGGTACTCATTAAAATTAAAAAAAAAAAATCACGAATTTTTGATTATTAAATAATTTGAAAATATTCACTATGTTGACGAATTTTAAATACGCTTAAACAAATAAAATTATGATTAAATGTATACTTGATATTATTGTCTGATTGATATTAAAAAAAACTAAAATATTCAAATATAAGTACCTACTTATTTCAAGTACAAAGAAATTATATTCTCTACAAGACCGAGTTACTCTTGATGTATAGCGTTTGGCGGCCCGGCAATATAATAATGTATTATACGCGGCGTGAGTCAATCCGGTTTCCGCGGAAATTACAATGAGCTGTACGAGTAGAAGAAAAAGTAATAAGTAAAAATACGCGTATGATACATCCGTTTTTCGTCACTGCCGCCGCCGCCGTTTGCCAATTAGACGCACGTACGGTCATTATTTTAATATATTATTTTAATACATCAAGGTAGACCCGAACGAGCAACAGGACACGCGCGTATGCCTGGGTTATGTTATAATATTATATTGTACTGTACAGCCACTACCTCTTACTTTGTCTACGACACGGTATAGTAGTGTTATTATTATTATTATTATTATTACACCAGCCGTCTGCTACCTACAAGTGTATAATAATAATATAAGTGTACAAAAAATAATAACCAGATACAATTAATAATAATAATGGATATAATAATTATTTATTTATAACGTACATAAAATGGTTAGATCAGCCGCGTATCAGACTATAGGTATCTACTACCTATTGGTGTTTTCGCAGACGTATAAAACATAATTATTAATCATTATATTATGCGTGGACAGATGTAGATTCCCGTGGTAGGTACTTCTGAGAATTATCATTCGTAACAATTTTTTATGTAATAATATAATACCGGATTGGTAATTTTTTTTTTATCGTGTTACATATAACGTGAACTAAATAAACCAATATAATATGTATATACTTAACTTCATTATCCACATGTATAAATGTATATATATATAATTCACTGCATAAATAAATAATACCTAGATAAAACATTGTATTACTCGAAAAGACAGCATCATATAGTTAATACGTATTATAGTGTATATTATATTATAATATTATACTTATTTAGTGCGCGGCGCCGCGATAATTTATTATTCTCGTCGCGGCGACATATATGGCAATGATCGAGGCGAAATCGCCGCCGCAGATTTAGATAATAATATTGTATACTATAATATCTATTTGTTCGAAGTTTTTTTTTCAAGTAATTCTCATTTGCAGACCTTGTCTGGGCGTCTAGCAGTCTAAAAAAAAAAATATTAACATTTAATAAATGAATAGGAATTTTTAACAATAGATAGTAATCCAAGCGGAAAATGTCCGTTTCTGCATTAGGAGTATATTGTTTACTAGAGACTGACAGAATATAATACACTCTTCGAGTGCCAAGGGTGATAGATACACTACAAAAATATTATATTCGGTTAAAATCCGTGTCAACACAATAAATAGATTATTTACATAAAATTACGATTTAAATTTTACATAAATACCTATCTGTATTTGAAAATGTACTATTTTTAGTGTATTTTCTTTTCTCTCACTGCACAGCTCATCGAGAGCTTTTGTAGCTATCAAAAAATATCTACAATTTTAGTAAATCATTCTTCTCAAATAGTTACACCACTTACACCTATATAGTGGCTAGCTGTTTAAGGCATAGCTAGCTGTTTAAGGCATAACATAGTACACAGCAGTCTATTGTAATGTTTTTCTGATTTAAATATAATATACAATTATTTGTTTTTTTTTTTTTTATGTAAAAAAAAATATTTAAACGTTCCATGAGTCAATATATCTTTAATGTTACAACATGACTTTATATATTATTATATAGGAATGACAAATTTTATATTTATGAGATCAAAAATAAAATTATAATCATGAAACCATGAGAAATGTATTAGTTTTTTAATTCACATTACATAATTTCGTATATTATTGTATAAAGAACAATTTTTATAAATTTGAATATTTGATTCGCTTATATTCAGTGCTAATTTGTAAGATTTAACTGATAAAAATTAATTTAACTTAGTTTTAAGTTAATCAAAATTTTAACAGTGAACACTTTTACTATGTTGACACATGAGAAAAATATTTCATTAAGAATTAAAAAGCCATATAACTGATTCACTATAGTACAATATTTTAAAAATGTAATAATTCTATACTTAGAACTCTTTTGTTCATTATATTTTAACCTAATTTTGAAATGAAATTACCTGACCGATCGTCACAAATTCATTTGTTTTTTCCACGCTAGAACCAATTTACATTGTCAAATGTTCGTTACCACTATAATATAATATGATTATAAATGGATTTATGTGCGTGTATGTAATATATGGTTACGATTTAAGTACGACGGTCACAACGATTAACTCATCGACGGCATCAATAGCAGCGATGGATGACCTGCAATCGCATTTACACACGCATTTCTAGATGCACAATACGGGGAGGTGACGAGGGAGGGGCTGTGTAGTGAGTCGCTCTCACAGTCCCGGTCCCGTTTCGCAGAAAGACTTTAACTTGAATAGCCGATAACCATAACGGCAATGAAAATCTTGAATAATTCGTAGGTAAAATGAAAATAATATTTTAAATGTTTAATGTTTATTATAATAATATATGTGGTTAAAGTGGTCACTTGGCGTAGGTAAGCGACGATTGACAATCGCACAATCTGAACGGAACTGCAATAACGATGTAGCGACTGCAATAGCTGCACTCCGACTGCAGTTCCTGAAATACACTTAACGAATACCAGGCCCACGCGCTAAATAATAATACATCATAGCGAAGTACACAATTTGATTTGTGTAACAATGTGATACTTAATTTTAATTGGTCATCTGTCCATAAAAAATGGACACACGTGTGTAATATCATACCAAAAATACCAAGGTATTATACCCCAACCTAGTCATAATATCGTGGTACGCGATGGCATGGCAGCCAGAAATCTTAGCTTCGGCGCGCAGTATAAAAAAATTCGTCCAGGACGCCCACGTGTCGGTTTCTGTGAGCCGACGGCCGTAACTATGTCGATCAGTAGCGGCGGCGGCCGTAGGTACCTAACCTGAACCTACTCGAATCGGCTATTTCGTAACGCGCGCGCGTCTCTCGTCGAAACCGAAACGGATAAAAAAAAAATCAGTAGGTACCGAACACCAATACGATACGACATAATACAACGACTACATGCGGACGCCTCGCTCTAGAATATAGATGGCGGGAGGGGGCAACAGAGATTTTCTGGAGTGTCCGCGCCCTTTCCCACCTGTGGGGACACGCACACGCACTCGAGTTGCATTCTCCATCGACACGGACGGCCGTTCATGAAATAATATAATTAGGCGACCCGAGCGCGGTGACGACGACAACGATACGTCATCACCGTCACACCGAAATACCGCCGAGAATCGTCACGAAAAAACCTCATCGCGGCGGCGGCGGCGGCCGGTGAACGAGCAGCGATCGAGTGCGTGCGTGACAGTGCGTGCAGACGCGTGTGCTTCGCGTCTAATAATATTAAATCTGTTTTACTTTTCTTCTTCGCGGGCGCCGGTAGTGTATAAACGATTGCTGTGTAGTCGCCGCCACCGGCACCGCCGCCGCCGCCGCCACAACAACAACAACAACAATAATAATAATAATAATAATATTGTAATTGTACTTTTGACGTCGCGGCGTATAAAAAGTGCGGTCCGTCGGTCGCACGCGTTCACTCCGCATTAACGACCGTGCACGGCGGTCGCGAACAACCGACCACGCACACACCGGATCCTCCGCGCACGAATAACGCACTCTCGCCGCCCGCGCGCGCAGCTATAATACACCGAGCGTAGTAACCCAGGACCGCGGTCGCGTGCATCATCATCGCTTCCCTGACCGTGGTCGTGTACGATTATACCGCCTCTTGCGCGCGAACCGCAAACACCGTCCGCGTCGATTATTGTTGGTGGACAATTTTAAACCGACCGTGTTCGCGAACGGACGACGGCGAGTCTCTCCGCGACGTGATCACCTCACAGCGAACAACTGTCCGCGATCGCCTCGTGACCCAAAGCAATACTTGTTATGATGGGCAGCGCCGACGTCTGGTGGTCGCACGTGCCGGTCGTCGGCCGCGCGGTCCGATTCGCCGTGCTTTTGATCGTCCTCCGGCTAGCCGATTTCATGACGGCGGTGAAGTGCGCGGCAGCCGCAGACGACGATCGACACCAGCAACACCTGCAGCAGCAGCAACACGTCCACCTCACGGAACTGGGTCGAAACATAATCAAAGGACTGAAACTGGAAAAGTTACCCGACATGACCAAGGTATTTTAATATTATCTGTATATTATTATAATGTGACGGTTTATATTGTAAGGGTGTAAATTTAGCGAGGCGGCATAGCAACATAAGTAAATACAATCTAATATGTTATATTATTAATATTTCATAATACTGTCTAATATCTTTGATTTTCGTAACTATAATTAATTACGATACGATATATGCCTCATATAAGGTCATAAGGAAAGGAGATCGGGTATAAAAAAAATACGTTTAAAAGTATTAATAACAAAGTGGACGGAGACAATAAATGTATAGTGCTACACGAGCAACACAATCAAACATAAATACTGCGCCGGGTATACTAAATCACATCGTAATAATATATTGTTATAATACAGTACGTATATGTGAGTACCTATTACGTAGACGCATATCACGGGCCGCTTTTATAGGGTAAGGGGAAACAGAGTTTAGTCTCGGGATATCATATAATGTGATACGAAATAAATGAAAAAATAAAATGATTGCATATGTGTTGAAAAATGTTTAGAATCAATTTATCACGGCTGGTTTTGTTATTATCGTGTATTATTTATAACCCTAATTTCATAATGGGGATGTTTACTATTTTTATACATAGTTAAACGCGGTTCTATGTGCCTAAATTATCTGTGCATCATGATCCCTTATCGTCGCCTATTATATTTGGTATAACTATGAATATACCTGAGAATGGACTCATTTTTAGAATACATTCGTTTTATATCCATATTCAAATCCATGTAAAATGGAAAAACGTTAGATTTTGAAGTATACATATAACTATAATAATATGTATAGATTTACTAACTTGTGGTTGATTACCCATATTTAATAGTGGTAGTGGAGCTCTAGGATGCTAAAATTTTTATATTTTTATCTCATAAAATTTATTTTTGTGAGTAGCATTCTTTTTTTATTTTAGATAATAAACTCTTATAATACATCAGAAAATTAAATATTATAAATTTACTGATATTTTACTAAATACAGGGCTTGGGTCTTTAATCATGAATTTTTTTTACCTACGTGAACTGTGAGATAAGGAATGATTGTCCTGTGGAATCTATATTTTAAAATATGATAGAAGTTTAATCTTATAGTCATCTCTACTTTTAGTAATTTCCATAAGTATTAATTAAATTTTACTAAATATTTATTAGTTTTTAATTAATACACTTATTTATTGTTTCCAATTGTGCTTAAACAGATCTAAATATTACAATAAATTATAATGAAGAAAAATGTACGCCTTCATAATAATATTTGACTTGACATAATTTATAATTAAATAATATATAAAAATTGATAAAATTAATTTATTAATCCATAGAAAAATTATTGTTAAGTAGATAATAACTAGTCGTAAACTTCTCAACTCATTAATAAGTGTATATCCAGCCTTACACGCTGGTTAAGTTATACGTTTATAATATATGATTTGAAATCCAAAACGTATCAGCTTACATCCGTATTTTGTTTATTGGTATAGGTGTAGGTTAAATCATATACTATAAAGGCATTATGTATGTATATACATGTGTGCGCGTGTGTGTTTGTATTAATGTTATTACTATAAACGCACGCGCTTCTCTTTAATGATTTCAGTTTCAAAACGGCGGCGTTGTTTGGTCATAAATTTTACGCACCCAAATATACTAATAAACTAATATAGGATTAGAAATTTTAAATCACCTTTCGTATAGACGATGTCGCATATTATACTGTATGATAATCGTTTGGTAGGTAGATGCCAGATAGGTATAGTATTAAATTAGTACAATATTATATTATTATAGTCAGTGGTCGATGTATAGTCGATGTTAATCAGTAATCACGTATTTCTTGTTTGACTGTAGTATAATATATTACATTTTAAATACGCATCCACGTTTGACACACGTGAGTGTAGGGGACACCTTATATACATATAATCCTCCTATTCTATAAAATAAGTATACTCACAAACGTTTCCTCACTAACGCCTTGGCTCTCGGCATATTAATATATTATGAAGTGCCTATTTTATATATACAGTTTATAAGGCAAACAGTAATGAAATAATGATTGCACACGGTGACCAAACGACTGAAAAGTACATACTATATAGGTAGATAAATATGTTTAAAATGAATAATAATAATAATAATAATAAACTGTTTCGCAATAAATGGTAATATGTGGGTATACCTACATTGTATAATTTTTGACATTTTAAGACACCAAGTACACATAGGCATATATCCTAATTGCAGGTTCCCGGTAAAGACTTACGAAAAAAACAAAATACAATTTAATAATATAATTTAATATTAATACAACATATTATGATTAAAAAACCGTGATAAAATCAGTGTGATACAATCAATATGGACAGATATTAAATCAATCAAATCAATTAATAAAAAACTTGAAGAATTCTTTGACTATATACTAAACAATTATACAGAAAAAACAGGACATTCCCACCAGCTAATTACTGTGAATCATTTTACAGTGAATTCAAAAATCGCTTCCTTTGTGTACATCCAAACATTTTTCAATTCATTGATATATTAAAAGAAGTTAAAATTAAAGCATATATAAAATTGCGAAGTACAGATGAACTACAGAACTTTAAGTCTATAAGTAAGGAAATATTTATAAAAACAGAAATGGACAAATTTAAAAAAATGAAATAATAAATTAGAATTTGTAAATATTTTTTGTTATATAAACATTAACCTCAACAACACATAATATCTATAAAAATGAACAAATACCTATAAAATAAAAACATGGTTATTATTTATTTTACATATTATTTAATCAAGAAAAAAAGATATTTATGTCAAAAGCCAAATTAGATATAACGTTCGTACGCCGGGGAAAATTACGACTTGATTTGTTATGACTTATGTTGTTATATAAAGTAAAAAATAAAATAAAATTTAGTATAAATTCCGTAGGTGCATAAAATTAAAAGATCAAATAAATGTTGTTTTAATGGGTTGTAGAAATTTAGATAAGTTTCAAATTTTGATTTAAAAAACCTAAAATCATAATAATTAATATTTAGGTATATAAATACTTACGTATAAATTATTAAACATACTTTTACTTTATAATTTCTATCTTAATATACCTACTGATTTTGTAGTGTCTTTATTATAATTTTTGAAGTGTGAATAAATTAATTCGGTTAAACAACTCATTGGCCATACGTCGTACACTGTCACGACACACAACACTAACAAAAAACTGTTATATCAACAGTCAATTGTATTATTAGGGATTTTGGGTACAATATTCTACTTTATTTTTGTAAAAAACTATTCACAAATTAACAAGCATATAAATATAATATGTGTATGTATTTATTATGGTATTAGTCCATGTAAATCTATACAGGGGTGTAATCATTATTTTATTAGTCGTCATTCATCAATGTCGACATCCAAAACTAGAATGAAATTATCATGACGATGGCAATGACTTATAAGTTATGACTAATGAAAGGGCGAGTAACTGTATATATTTTTATTTTGATAACTCTCATAATATTTTATTGTTTTCTGGAACTGGAATTTTAATAGATTACAAAAATAGAAAATTATAAATTCATGTATATATTTACAACATCAACCAAATTCAATGAATCAATTATTTTAACTTATTATAAATAAAATTGGAACCTTAAAATGTTCTAACAACAAATAAACCTATTCCAATTGAAGTCCATAAAAAAAATCAAAATGGATTCTGATTCCAATATTTTCATAAAATTTTGTTTCAATAACCAGTATTTTATAATTTCGATTCCAAGCCCTGATACACACATATTTATACCGCATTAACGCATTGAAATTCTACAAAAATGAATATCAATTTTTTTTTAATTTTGATTGGAGTGATGATTTTATTGATTATACAATGATGTGTGTTTTATAATTTGTATTTGTTATTATCACAATTTGAAGCAAAAAAAAAATTTGATTTTCAACTTTGGAAAAACTAAAAAAAAATGACTAGTATAATTATGCATAAAATACTAATTTTTGACCTGTTCTATTTTATGATTCTATATTTCAAAAGCAAATAACTACTAACACTTAAAATACTCACCAATTATTTATGTTAAAGCATATTCTATGTTTGGTGCAATTTTAAATTAGATTTTTATCTATAATATGTTATATTAAACAATTTAAATTAAATTTTGATAACTGTGTATGAAATTAAAATTTAATTTACTTGTCTAAAACTCAACGTGTACTGTAGTTATAAAAATCCATGATATTTTTAATTTTTGTACCTAAGACTTGATAATATTATACAAGATTCTTCAAAAGTAGTTCTTATAGCAATTTCAAAATATCAATAGTAATAATAATAATAATATTATATTATACATAATAATATGCACTTTTTTTTATTATTATTGACATTGATTAAAGTTAACTAAGAAATAATTTTATAATTATTATATAATACTTGTAATTTATTTTTGGCAATAAAATATCCTTGTAAGTTGTAAACCATTTCCGCTTAAAATCGTTTTTCGTTTTTAATGATTTATCATTTAATTCAAATTTAACACGTCCGTTATACAACATTTACTATGTAAAGATTGTAAAGTATTGCGACTTCTTGTTTTTTTTTTCTACAACTCATAAGCGTATACTTTAACAAAAATATGCCCCTATAAATATATATTGATTAGAGTTTCTGTAATGGTAATTATGTATCTTTATTAAACATTGTATTATCTTTTCTATTTTAAAGGAAACAAAAATGTACTGTACCTTTGATATGTCAAAAGTATTTCTGTACCTAGATAGGTTTGTTATTCACACTTAAGTAGTATACTAAAATAAATCATACTTTTTTTATAAATATATTTTCAAGTTCGTATGAGTAATAATTTATTAATTTCCCGGATTATGACTTTGTTGTTAACGCTGTAATAAATACTTAAAAAAAAAAAAATTATTAAATTATTTTCGTTTTCAAATATATATATATATATATATATAATTAATTTTCTAAAATACTATTAAAGTTTTATTATATTTATCTTTGACTGGTGTTATTGAAAAATTACATGTTTGTGACTTAGTATTTTTGTATGTATTAAAAAAAAAAGTTTTTTAATAAATCCTTTGTCCAAATTTAAAAATATCACAACTGAGAAATCACATTTTTTAATGAATTCTTAGTTTTTTTTTTTTTAATAAATACCTATCTAATATATGAGTTAAATTTACATTATTTAAGCTCCCAAAACATAAGGTGTATCGTGCACATATTTATTTTGTTTTGTTTTTTTTTTAAGTATGCTGTCTAGGATTCTTTATAAATTATATATAACAATGTATGTAGTTACAGGTGAAGTTTACCGGTTTTTGATATTATTAATAGGTGTATAACTACATTCATTGATTCGTATTATAGATATAAGAGTATATGACTATTAAAGTGATAATAAGAAAAAAAACAATCATAACATCAATAGTTTCTGTGACATAAAAATAAATATTTTATTTTATACTCATCTAAATTTAAGAATGCGGGTTACGTAAACTAAATGAGTTATGGGATTTTAATTGTTGAAAATACATAAAGAGTTTATTCCGCTTCTTAACAAATACCATTAATGTGTTTCGTGCACAATACATAATAATAGTATATGATCGATACATTAGTTTCGTCTTTGAAATCCTATTTCTTTTTCAAATTATAAAATAACATAATAATGTATATTATTATGCTATATACCTACTCAATTTGTGTCTGCATGCGTCCATTAAGAAGGAATTTGTGTATACAAATATAATCAAAATATTTAGGCTTGTATACAAGTTCCTCGTTATCTATTAAACAATATATAGGTATCATATAATACAAATACTACGCGTTGTACCTTGTAACTTGCATCGAAAAAATCAATTAAGAAGGTAATAAATGACGTATTCTGAATATGTAAATATAAAAAAAAACCTACAAAAAAAAAACTATTATACATAATTTTTTATGCTTAGGTACAGCTCTTTTTTTTTAAGTTGAATCGTTTTCGACGTATAAACATGTAGTAGTTATGTGACATGTGTTAATATTATAATATTATGTATGTGACAATTTAAAAATCTCAGCATCTCAATACAGTCAATATATTATTACACTGTATTTAATACTTATTAATGTATTTATAGTTGAATAAGTTACAAATGAATTTTACATTTTTAAATATAATCAAAAGACAAAAAAAAAAAACTTTAGATTTTACAATTTTAATTTTAATTTCTCCATTATGTCAACGATATTATTAATTGTTATTATTATCCATTAGTAAATTGTTCGAAAAAGAAACAATTTTTTCCCTCATTTAGTATTAAACGATAAAATATACTTACATAATCATGTCGTAATTCTATTAAAAAATTAAAAAACTAGTCTCAATTGATGTATAAATTAAATATTTTTTTTTTATTTTTATTGAATATACCAAATGAATAATAATATAAATACGAACATATTTATTCATAAGATACCTGAGAAATTATATAAAAGGAAATTGTCGTATTACTTTTTTATGAATTAACTCATTGATTTAAAAATAAGTATAATTTTAAAATTCGAATAGATTTATGCATATACAATACTACGGTTCAAAATGAAAAAAAAATCATATTATTTTTATTATATAAAATTAATCAACTATGAAAGATAAACTATTACGAATCCTGATTTGTATTTCTCTTATACGTCGTGTAATATGGACGAATTATAAAGTATTTGTGCTATATTACGAGTGCGTCTTTCGATTTATTATTATTATGTATACACGAAACTATTTATTGCAATGATGGTTATTTATATGGCAGGACAACTGTAAAACAGATAATAAAGCATATAAAACAATGTTATTATGAAATTAAAAAAAAAAGCGTATACATATTAAACGGAGTATAATTTTATTATGTTTCGTAACGACTATAATTAGTGCAACACGTCATGGCACGGCATGCCTAAATCGTTAAAATAGATTAATTCAGTTATTTCATTCATAATCGCAATTCGTTTGTTATATCATCATTATGGTATTTAAACAAAGTGTCTACCTAATGGAACCAAAATTGTTTCAGACGAATATACCTACTATAAAATAAAGTATACGCTCTCCATACCCATATATTTATCAGCTATCCTCTACGTGTAGAACATAATAAATCGTTTAATGATTTAATCAATGAATAATAATTTATTAGAATTCGATAAGGTCGATTTTCAATAGAATAATGTCTTAGAAACCATACTTCATGAAAGAGCCTCTGTAAACAACAATTTGTAATTTTTTTTTTTTACAAAATATCGTCATGCCAACATCGATATAATTACGAGTTGATGATGATTTCAAATTTAGTTAATATTCGTGGAGCTGTTGTTATTTTACTACAGAATTACTTTAAGTTATTATTAATTTAACTTAATTGTATACAATATTATACCATAACTTAATGATAAACAATACCATTTCTTTTGTATAGTCGAATACCAAATAATAATTTAATAGATAAATTTTCTTTTTAAATAAAACAAAAAAATTATCTTTCCAGAAATTTTTAGTATGCAGTCTCAACAGTTATAGTCAGGTTTATTTTTTAATTTTGATTTATAGTTTTTTTTTAAGTAAAAAAATTTGGTTCCATTGCCTATTGCTAAAAAATTTACAAACTCATATGTAGTATAAACTACTATTTAGAATTATTATTTACGAGTATTAGTTAATATTGTCTACGAGGATAATATCAATTTATTCATATACTTATACCTATAATGTAAAAAATAAAATATTTATAATTCAATATGTTTTATAATGTTGTTGCGTAAAATAATTATTAATTTTTTTCAAAAATGTATTTAATTGGGCTGTCACTTTTTTGATTTTCATTAAATTAAAAATAACTATTTTAACTTAAATAATCAGAAAATTAATTTTATTAACTATTTCAATAAGAAGACTTCTAATCTTCTTTTGAATTCCTAAGCCTATTTTTTCATTGGTAATTTAAAACGCGCTTGAAAATTAAAATATTGTAATAAAACCATTATACAAACATAAATAATTTTCTCATCACATTACGAAATACATAACTCAAATATTTGTATAATTTACATACTTAAGACAGAGAAAACACACGCTGGTACCTATACTATAGCGATCTCTTACGTTACTTCATATATTAATTAAACGCATTCATAATATATTTAATCTTATTGTTAAAACTTATAAAAAGAAAAGTAATTTGACGATATGGAATGTTGTGTATTTGTGTTGTATTTATTATGTTGTTGTTTTATTTACATATAATACTTTATTTATACCGATAAAAATCACCGAAAAGCATCGGTACGGCTAATAATATTATATTGATGTCGAGTTACGTGTGTCGCGTATAATAATTCTGTAATGATGTGAAAGATAGAGAACAGTCACACGTCAGCGACAGGAGCAAAGAAAAAAGCCGCTCGAACAAGCGTCTAAAATATATAATACATAATAATATATGTAAATAGAAAGAGAAAAATAATTCGTTTTTTTTTTTTTACTTCAACGCAGGTGGACATCAGCAACGAAGAATTCCATTGCAAGTATTTGGAATATTTCCGGCGATTGTATGTGGATGAATCAGAATTTTACGATCCCGACGACAAGGATGATGTAACAATGGCAGAGAGTTATGATAATGACGACGACCACGACGTATCCGCGATACTAGTACGGGGCCAAGTGAAGCACTTCGGCGGCGATAATAGAAACGACGAATCTCCGAAACTGCTGACAGGTAATACGTCATAAATAATAATAGTGTATATGCTATTCGTTTATCGTATAAAAACTATTGCCTATCTCTGTCTACGTTTGACCGTAATGAGTAACGATTCGCAATGTTAGGTACTGGGCTAATCCATGAATATTTATTAATCGTATTATTAAAGTTTAACAGTTTAAAAATAATATAATTAAATGACATCAAACTGGACGATTGGAAAATTTTTTCAATCAACTTGGTTAAGTTTAATTAGAGTTACATTAAAAAAAAAATTAATTAACTACGTACCTACTATCAAGTTAAGTTTTTTGCAAGTGATTTATAAAAGTAATAAATTGGGTGTTGGCATACCTAAATAAATAAAAGTTAACTTAAAAACATGGTTTTGATTTAAAATTAATTATTTATTTTGTAACTATTTAGTTCATTTGAATATGACTAAAGAATTCGACACAATTTTGTAATTTAACTTTATTTACAATAGCTTATTATTGCACAATTAATAGTCTTTTAAATTTGTTTCTGATTGATCTTGTAGTTTACCAACTTTAAGCTATCATTGTTATATATCTGAATATAGCTTATAACGTTGTTACTCGATTTAACAATTTATTTATTTTTTTAATACGAGTAGGCTCTGCATGAATGTAGATTTACTTTCGAGTTTCAACGTAAAAGTTCTTTATTTCTTCGTAAACTTAATTTAAAGTTGAAACCTTAAATCAAGATTTCAAAATTATACGTATTAATATATTTAAAAAAAAAAAATTATAAGGAAGATAAAATCGGAAATATTTACTTAACATTTGACCTACATTTGTTAAGCCGAGTAAAAAATCGGTCAACGTGAGTAAATGTTAGGACCATGTGTATAATAACTAATAAACATATGCCAAGTATAAATAAAAAAACATCGATAATTTATGTGCGTGATAATGTTTTGTGATTATATACATTTTGAATTTGCCTTAAATGTATAAACTTTGTAAAATTAAAAAAAAAAAAAACTTTAAATTTTAAATTTAATTGTCTTTTGACTTGTATTTATTAAGGTTAATTTGATGATAAGGTATTTATTACTTTTAATTGTCTTTTAATTTTTAAATAATATACAATAGTTTGTGATACTAAAAATCAATCAACTAAATTATAATTATAAATTGTACTTGCTGCTTTTAAGTTTAAGTTTGTTATGTCTAGATTCAAAACTATGTACGTAAAATTAATATTTAAATTTGCTTTAAATTTTTTTGGTTTGGCCTAATAGGTACTCTTCTTATACTTATAATGTATCTCTTAAATATATATAATAGAGATCTATGTACTAAAACTAACCGATAATCTATGATTTTTTAAACTCGACATCCACTATTATCTGTAATCTATTAAGTATAGATATTATTATAAATAAGTAGGATTTGGAAATATTTTTGGTATGGGTTATCATCACAATAACGACTATAGGCTATAAATTTTATTGACAAGTCGTATAAATAATTATTCTTTAAAGTGTAATACACTGTATTAAACCACAAGTAGGTACATAATACATCAATAATTAAATCGATTGCGAGCAAATATTATTATATAAGTAGTTGATTTTTTTGTGTAAACACTATTTCTGCACATGATACAAAACAGTGTTTTGCGAGCGGATCGTTCACAGTGTGTAATAAGTTATTACTAATAACTAATAAATATTGATAATAATATTTATAAACAAAACTGAAATTTTATAATTTATTTTCATTTCATTTCGGTGGTAAATTGACATCATGTTCACTTAAAATATATTTTAAAAACTCGATTTCCCCAATTGTATAGAGAGTTGTGATTTGTGATCATTAACTCAACATCATCGCTAATATTAACGGAATGTTTCTCATATTGATTTTAATATAAGTAGATACTTTGCCGTAGGGTCTATGGTCATGTAGATACGCTTAGTAATAGTACAATTTTCTTTTAATAAATGAAACTAATTGAAATTTTAAATTGTATCGTCTTTGTATATAAAAAAATTAAATTACAGTTCTGATTTATTATAAAAATAATACACTGATATATTATATATGTTACATTTACTTTTCTAAGATTGTTGATTAATGACTATTATGAGCAATCGGATAAGAGTTTTTTAAAGTGGGTGTATATAATAAAATACAATTTTAGGTCAAGTATGATTTACTTGTGCATTCCTAAATAACCTATAATAATTAGTAACAAGTGGGCATATATTAGTAGAGAGAGACAAAAAGAGCAACTGCTCAGGAGAATAAGAGTGATAAAAAGATAAGTAAATAATTTAAATGTCCCACAAACTTTTGTTAAAATAATTTAAAATATAGAATAAAATATGCATAAACGATCTTTACTTGCGTGTTTTAATTGCAACGAAACATATCAATCATGTGCATTATGTGTACGACTATATAGATGTTAAAGGGGCAGTTGTGGGGTGAATCGTTAACAAAACGGACGACTAATAAGCTATGCTTTTTAACTTTAAAAAAGAAAGAATAACCATTGGTTATTATTGATGTATCTAATATTAATATATATGTATTTCTAAAACACGACTATGTTTCTAGCCTTCCAATCACAAAAATATAATTTTTAGCTAATATTACGGTTAATTGCTCTATAGTCTTTTCATATTATTTTATTATTTATTGAGATAATTCTTCGATTTCGAAAAATCACCAAAATATTTACCAAAGAAGATTAACAACATTTTATGTTTGCTTCTCTCGCAGGATGACCCTCACGTGCTGGTTTGTAATATATATATAAAGAGTTTGTGTGAAAAGTAGTGTAATTATTACTTGCCTTATTAATTGAAAAAATTACTTTTTAATATTTCCAGATGATTTATTGATTTATTAAACTTTTGACTATACGATGTGGAGCAATGACACGCATCACGAAGTACACATTTTTACATTATTAACCAAAACACATTGTATGTTTGTATTTCAGACGATGACGGTGATGTGCTTCAACGAACTACGACCATCACGTTTCCGATCACCGATACAGTGGTGCGCGGAAGTGGCAGCCACCGCGTGACGGTAATCAAATCGGTGGTGCGAATCTACGCAGACGCCCCTCGCGTACGGCTCCGCGTGTACGGCCGCGTACTGCGGCAGGCCGGCGCGGCCGCGCTACAGGAAAACCCGTCGCTCGTCGCCGACCTCGCGTGGCCGATCGGCGGCGGTGGACGGTGGATGGACGTGGACGTGACGCGCCTGTTGCGGCCGCGTAAACGTCACCGCGGCGGTACCGCCACCGCCGCGTCTCTGGAACTGTCACTGCGGTATTCGGCGACGGCAGCCGAATCTATCCGTTTCGGAGACGAGACGGACAACGACGACGGCCGACATCCCGTTTTACACGCCTTTATGGACGACGGAGCGGTGTAGGGACTGGCGGCGCGCTCGCGCCCGCGGCCGTTCGATGCCTCGGCGAAACGAAACGGAAAACGCGAGGTGGCGGTGGTCGCGGCCGTGGTCGCGGCCGGGGTAAAAAACGTCGTCGGCCGACCGCGTCCGGTCGCGTCCGTCGGACCGACTGTAAGGTTGAAACGTCGTCGGGCAACGACAACGGGACAGAGCACGGCGGCGGAAACAAATGTTGCCGGGAAGAGATGCGTGTCGTGTTCGCCGACATTCCGGGTTTCGATTTCATCGTTGAGCCCAAGTGGTTCGACGCGGGCCTTTGCCGGGGACGGTGCCCGGCCAAGTACAATCCGGCCACCCGGCACGCGTTCATCCAGAGCCTGTTGTGGAAACAGCACAACTATCGAGGGGGGGTTGCCGGTGACGATGGGGAGAGTCGGACCCGGAGAAAGGTCCGTCACGGCGGCGCGGTGACAGCCACGAAAAAGGCTGCTCTGCCCCCGCCCAAACCGTGTTGCGCGCCCCACAAACTGGACCGGTTGGAGATCATTCATGTTGACGAGGAGGATCCGAGCTCGCTGAAGGTGACTACGTGGAAAGAAATGGCGGTCGTGGAATGTGCGTGTTCGTGATCCTTCGATGTCCTCCGGGTTCAGTTTGACACGAGTACAGGATGTACTCGCACCACGTCCTATGCCAGCCCTTTTGCCGACTTCAGTATTATTACGTAAATTGTTGTTAGAGTCGAGCATGCGTAAACATATATTATTATTATCGTTTATGCGCTTAATTAAAAAAGTGTGTCATTTGATATTTAAATATTGAAATATCAATATACGAATTTCAAAATGATTTTTTATCGTGTCATTTTAAAGATAATAATATTTTGAATAATGATACGTATATGGCAAAAAAAGGAATTATTTGGTGCTTTCTATAAAGTACATTTGTTTGTTATATATTAAATACAGTTTTTCGGTATCAAGCAAATGTTGAAAAATATCGTAATAAGTAATTAGGAAAGATTTGTTGATCTCGGCGCCGCGGTCGCATAGTGTTTAAGAAATTTAACAAATATTATAATAAATTATTACGTAGGTATGCGATATATGCGCGTTCGATGACGAATCGTCAAGATATACGGGCCAAAAATAAATTATACTATTATTATTTATTGTACGTATAATATGCTCAAAATGATCTAACGAATTTTTTATCGTTTACGAGTTTACTCTGATATATTATATTGTATAGTTTATTACACATTTGTTATATTTTATATTAAACAACTATTTAGCTATTAATTCCAATGTTTAGACTTAAGATGAGTGTTCATAATATATATTTAAAAGTTTTGATGGTTTTGTATATATAATGTAAGAGCCCAACTTGTGTTCATATATTATGGAATAATATTATAAACTCAAATGAATACTTTAAATTATTATTATTATTATAACTATTTATAAAAACGAATCGCGGTCAAGTTCAATGTCACTTAATCGGAAATAATAACGCAGTCATATGCACTCTGTAGCCCGTTCGTTTACTTATGAATTATTGTTAGTCGTTTTATCTTTACATCTACAATTTTAAAACGTTAACGCTCTCTGTAATTTCAAGCGCTATCGCTAATATTCACTACTAAAAATTTTATTTTTTTTTAGCCCTTGTATAGGTGTAGATTACTTAGTATTAACTATATTTCATTTTTATTTATTTATTTATTTATTTATTATTTTATATATTGTGGTATATTCAGTCTTGTAAAGAATACTTTTATATTGTATTCAGTATATATATTCGAATAGTTTTAGAATATGTATTTTATTCTCCTAATTTTTGTCAGTTTTGATCTATGGTTGGAAATTTACATATTTTACTCCATTTTTAATTAAACAATTATTTTTGTCACTAATTTGAAAGTTTTAAGTATTTAAAATGTTATTCAAATAAAAAAAGTATTTAAATACTTTACAAGACTGGGTATATTTTAATACTGTAATAGAAAAAGCGCTTTTAACGTGCATATTATCTAGCGTAAAGTATTATAAAATGATAGAGTTTTAAATTTCAATAATATAACTTATGACAAAAGGTATACGACATTTAAATATAGTATGATGTATTTTTAATACACACGGACGTGGGTAAGAAGTTAGGTTAGGTTAATGTCAAATAATGTTCTTGAGCACGAGTTTAATATTAGCCTTAGCTCATTATTTTTAATAATTTTTGTACAAAACCAAGATCAGACGTAACGGCATATTATATTAGGTATATTATAGTTTATCATGATTAATGCGCTATGTCCTCAAGGTGAATCCCATCCTATTTTAACCATATTATAATATTTTAATTTATATTCTATATGTATCACAAAGATATTATAGAAAGCATTTTTTGTTTTTTTCTGTAGTATATTAGCTTAACTATAACTCTATAAGTAATGCGTTTTTTGCAGTTTATTGTTGTTTTTTTTTTTTATATATATATTTCTCATACATTTTTTTCTATTTTATAATCCTACTCAGTACTCAACGACTAAATTAGATCGCATTATAATATTAACGCAATCAGAAAGTGCCAACACTTGAAACAATTGTCAGCTATAAGCCTATAAGTGTATAATACTTTTTTCATTTTTATTTACTATTATCTTGTTGAATGTTTGAAAAAATAAATCTTAAACAATTTTCCCAAACAATGACATTTTGATACATAGGTACATTCAATTTAATATTAGAATACGTATATATGCGTAAAACGTGAAATAGTTTTGTTACCGGTTTTATGTTAATTATTATTCATTTGTTTTACTATTAACCGAGATAAATTGTCCAACTGTATGTTATTGATTTATATAGACAAACGATAGGTAACGCTATAAGGAATAAGTGATTAAAATACTATTACATTTTAAGCAATACCTATATTTTGACTGTGATATTTTTTACCTATTATTAATGTTATTAGTAGTTAAAAGTATGTATACTTAAATCGTTAAATGTAGTTTGATTTCAATTTTTCTGTTTTTTATTTATTTATTTATTTTTTTAAAATAAATTTGTAATTATTGTCATAATAAAACTCGACTACCATAATTATTGTGTTAACTGCGGTCGTGTGACATCTGTATAATGCGTTTAATAATATTATAATGATTGTGAAAAAAATAAATGTCTTTGCGTTACGTTTGTTTTTATTTATTATTTTTATTATTATTATTATTTCTCTAGTGCCCTAGAAAATATCAAGGAAATAAAAACAAAATTAAAATGTAGACGAGCTCTGGAATATGTGTGTAATAATATTTACAAATGACGGAACTCATTCAGAAAATATGCGGTGCTTACGGATGACGAACGCTAATTATAACTTGTATTGCAGTTATTTTCAGTACAGTTTATAACTATTATATAATGATAATACTTTTATATGTATATTATGTACTCCGCCTCGTTGTTTATATTTGATTTTACAAGGAAATACTTAATAATTATATTGTATAATAATATGTAAATTTAGATCAACTAGTCAACACTGGTAGAGGTGGGCGACGATTAAACTCGGTTTAACGATCAAAACAACATTTTTTCGGTGGTAAATTATGGACCATTGGAATGTCTAAAAATACTTAAAGGCACAAGCGTAGGTGGACGAATTTGGTGGCATTATTTTATATTAGTAAACGGCGTCGTTTTACGAGTACTTAATAAATAGGTATTATAATAAAGTCGTTGCTATTGCCACGGACATTTGTACATAGGTAACGCGTAATACTTAGGCGCTTATTTTTTTCGCGAACGTTAATCTTAATTTATGAATGTTTACGTCTTACACGTTTCGTGTATTGGGTACATCATCAAAAGTGGGTGTGCGTTATGTTTTCTGTAAAACTATAGTTACATTATTAGTAGAATCATTTCTATAAAAGACGATCTGCCTACAGCATCGTTCAATGCACACGTTCAATTTATGAATTACGTGAAAAATTAGGTACCTAATTACCTAGTTGAAACTTTTGGAAAACTCTACCGAAACAAACGATACCGCACAAAATGTATAAAATATACGTCTCATTAATGTAACGATTTATAAAATGTATTGTAATCTTCTAGACGTGTCCACGGGTGTTTTTTCCGAGTGATCCCGAATCAGTTTCTGAATATTAATGTAAATTTCATTTGACTTGTAATTCTTAAAAATGTCCGATTAATTAATTTTACATCGTAAAACATTATTAGTCACTACTCGTTAACAAAAAAAGGTTTTGGTGAAACCTCCGAATAACGGCATAAAAATCGTCACACACTGCAGCAGTGAAAATCAAATTCTATAATCTTTTGGTGCAGCGGTAAATTGTATCCGACTAAATTTGAACGCCACCGCTACATTATGTGGTGACCTTAATAATTCTTAAATGACAAATAATAAACTCAGCGCCAAAGAGTAACGAATATATCATAATACCATACTTGATATTGAACACTTACTACGTCTTTATTACTCGTTTATATTATACTTGAACAAATGAACTTACTTGAGGCTAATTTCGCTGGAGAGCTTATACTATACACACGGAGAAACTGCTAGTAGTAAGTGTTATGTATAGAAAAGTCGGTCGAATCATTATAATGCACTTAATAAATATTGATTTTATGTGTATTATGTATGTTAAACAGGAATGTATTAAATTTTTTCTTGGCTTAAGTTTAGTTTAATTCATTTAAGATTCAGCCCACCACCTCTAAATTTGCCACTAGTTTATTCACATTATTTATCATATCGTGTACATTATAAATATGTAAGTATTTTGCATGCAATTACATAGGCAATTATAGCGTACTTTTATCATTGAATACATTTTTTTCATATTTCACTTGATAATTTATATATGTATTTTATTTTTAAGAATATATGATAAGGTCGATAAAAAATTGATTATAGGTTAGCTTACTTAGGTTAGACTAATGTACTTTTATACAAATATTACGTACTTATTATACATTAGATAAGTATATGTATATTAATATAATAATTTTGTGAATTTTATGAGTTGGTTATCGGGACCTAAATAGTTTTTGTAATTTTTAATGTTATTGCCGTACTTTCTTGCGTTATAATAGCTATAATTGACAACTATATTCGTATGAGCTGTAAGTGTGTATCGAATTATTAGATTAAACACTCGTAATTAATATTGTAAATCATACCTCTTAAGTGATTGACCTACCTACATTGGTAAACAATAATTGTCGTACTTATGCGGTATACTTAATAATATATCGATACTTGTTTCCACTGGTTAAACGTGTTGTTCGCATTTTTTATTTCAGTTACAATAAAAACTATGCTATGTTTGACATAATGTATGTTATTTCCTTATTGGGACAAAACTTGTTAAATTATTTTTAAATACCACTGATACAAATTACTTGGATTAGTTTTTTATAAACATTATTGATTTTATGGTATAAATAAAATAAAGTTACTTTAATAAATTAAAACTTTGGCGTGTTTTGGTAATATAATAAATAAACTATGTTCAAATAATTAAAAGTGTATATTTTTTGTATACCACAAACATTGTTTCAGAAAAGTAAAACATTGATAGTGATATAAAAACTGTTTAATTACGTACAAATTATTATTGAAAATAATATTCTTACGCCGATAAGATAAAAAAAAATTTATAAACTAGACTTAAATTGTTGAACTCAATGACTCTACTCCATAAATTAAATCTATTCAATCAAAACAATGACAAAGTATTAATATTACATACATTTTCCTAGTATCTAAATTGTTGTCATTTGTATTGGGATTAACTTAATATTACAATATTACTAATCTGTAATTCAAAGTAAAGAATACTTGTTGAATAGTATAATAGTGATCAACTGATAAATAACTTGGTAAAAATACATGAGAAAAATAACTCTTACAATTCCGTTTAATGTCCATCAGCATTCGAAAATTATCAACCAATATTTCGCTCTTCCGAAGAAAAATATTTGTGGAATAAAAAATATAAAAACTACACGCTTTCAACTATTTAAACATAGCTTCTGTAACTTCTTTAAAACATTGATAAAATTAATTATAGTACATAATATCATGATGGACATAATGGTATTAAATACTTCACTTGAATATGACAACGTAAGTATATATGCATAAAAATAGTTTTCAATTGAGGTAATACGCACATACATAGTAACTCAAGGCGTTTTTATAAGATATTACTATCCATAGTAGTTAGGTGCCTACCTATATTATGGTAATGTTTATAAATGTATATTGCGGATGACGTTTCTGCCTATCCCACGTGCAACATTTCACGTATGTATTTCGCGTATATTATTTACTCTTTAAAGTTTAAGATTTAAGTATTACCGTGTTTTCACTCTAAAAAATGAAAACTAATAAGTTCAACAAGTCAAACATTTTCCAATTAAGTGTTGAGTGTTTTAATTTTTTAAGAGTTCTCAAAAACAAAAGAAATAGAAAACTTCATATTTTTTCGAATAATAGTCGAGAATTATTATATACCTATATATAAAGATTAACGTAATAATTTCTTATATCAAGTACAGCTGGGAATGAAGATTCTAATTGATAAATGTGATTATCTACTACTATAGACTCTAGACAGTCGAGAGGATCGCATTCTTATTTTTTAGATTGAAAACATAATATTATTACCATAGTATTGTTACTACTTGTATTTTCCTACATAAAAAATGACGCGAACTCCAAAATATGAGAACATGATGTACCTGAAGTCATACTATAACATGAAGTCATATATTACCTACATTCATAATTTAATACATCACGATCATTTAGAATGTGTGTGTTTCATATCATACAGACACTATTCGAAAAAAGAAGTAATAAAAAGTTATCTTGAAAAATTAAAATAATTATACATTAAAAAGTAAATAAACTTATCTACTATTCATAAAAATATTTAAAGAATTCTAAAATTTAAATCTGATGTAACTCCTTCCATGAATAAATAAATAAATCAATAGGTATTCTATACTAATAATAACCAAACTATATAATATTAGGTATATCGAGTATGATAGCAAATTAACTATAGTTACAACTACTTTTTAATAGCTTATTTGAATAGTTTGTAAACTATTCGAACTATTCGAATAAAAACTATTCGATAAACTATTCGAATGAATGAAAACTGTTCGGATATTTAAAACATTCGAATAGTAGTTCTAATGGTGAACTACTATCAAAAAGCTCGATAGTGACTATTTCATACCTATAGTTCCTATCACTAATACGAATCGGTAAGTACTACGCTACTTTTTCCAGTCGAGACCATGTGTTTATGTATTATAAATGTATCTGCGCCATTTTATTTATATAAACAATGTTTATAATGTTAATGGTTAATGCCAAGTCTTTAAATATATTAGTTAATAAATAATTAACAACATTCATTTTAATCATCAAACTTGTCCGATATACTCGTTAATACACAATACAACAACAAACATAACGTATACAATAGTATTAATAGCAATATTACACTAGAGATTTGGAGTAAATTTGACATTTTCACTCATATACTATAACTGTACACGATATTAGAGACTACTTTGATTTCAAAATAATAATTCTAATTCATAACTTACTAAATACTAAGAATGATTATTACGTCGCTACAGAGATATTAAACATAAATCTTATTTGTTTTTCCTAAACGGTATTTGTTTATACGCGAGTTCTCACGATATAAATCTAACCGTATTTCTTGGTAGGAGAAAAAAGTAAAAACATCAACGTTAAAATTTTACGCTGGTCTTAATAAATAATAATACATTTGAAATATATATTATCCAATAGATAGGGTATAACAGAAATAACTGACAGATGTAATAAACTTACTACGAAATAACATTTTGTTCTTATTAATATATACATATATGTATAATTTTTTATCACATAATAAATAATATAATAATTAAATTTTAAAAACACAATTTTAGAAATATTTATTACAATTTACAATAAAAGTTATTTTATTGTTTAATACCTAATTGCATCTTGCAGCTAACATTTTTTTTTTTTTTTGTTGCACTCTGTTTAAATTTAAAGGTGTAATGGCTACAAGTTGAACAAATAAAACCAATCAAGTGAATTAGGTAAACAACTATCAGATATTTCATGTTATATAAAGAATCAAAATATTTGGCGAATATAGTACAATAATTAATGATACGTAATAACATCGACTTTGGTCTTGTTGATTTATTGTGTACCTTATACCTACATTTTAACAGTTATAGTATTTAATTTAAAAAATTTAAGATTGATGCTATTTAAAAAACTGAACTTATAGACTGAAATTTAATTGTTTTTTTGTCCGAAAACGGTATATGACTTTCAGATTACAAGATCACCAAAGTATCAAACTTGACTAAATGCCAAGTATATGGCACCTCACTAACCATCAAACACATATTTGAAAAATGTATAAAATACCAAAATCTCAAAGAAGATCTAAACATAAGCCACGACATTGGAGAAAGTCTAGGCCCAAATCCGGAAAAGGAAACCAACACAATAGATTTCTTTAAAAAATCACAAATTTACAAATCATTATAAGATAACTACACTAATATTACCATGTACATATCTAGTTATAAGAGCCAATTGTTTCATTGTATATAACTAATTTAATTCTTTTTTTTCTTATAAGCCATGGATGTCGAAGCGGAAATTATTAATTTCAAGACCAATAAATAAAAAAAAAAAAAAAAAAAACTTGACTAAAATTAAACCCAAAAATAAATTGTAAAATTAGAAGTTTAAATGAAAATAATAATATTAACTTATTAAGTGAAGTGAATTCACCCAGCTTTGAATAATAGATAATGATGATTAATTAATGAACTGTAAAAAAATTAGGTTATGGATTTATATTACTACTCCCTGTTAAGGAAAGTTCCTAAAATTGATACCCCTTAAATATTAAGTATATTAGTGTAACCAGAATCTTTAAATTAAATTAAATACAATAATAGTTAGGTATGGTATAATACATTAAATAAAAATCAAACATAAATAATAAGATTTATACCTTCATTATCACTGTCACTATATTGTCAAAGGCATTTTTTCAAAAGTAACGGATCATTTGAAAAACTTTCAGTATCAGTTAATTCCACTTCTAATCGTTTGTACCAAGCCTTATTGAAATTACCTAGCATGTATATTGCATATTATAGATTCACATACATAAATTATGTGTAAAAGTAAAGCACCAACAGTACTAACAACAATATATTATATTATTATCATTACTGAATATAAAAATGAAAAATAGTTTTAATCAAAACATAAAATAAATCAGCATAAAATTCTAATCAATTAGAATTAAGTATTTATATTGAAGTACGTATTCAATTAAAACTGTTTTATTTTTCATACCATAAGTCGTATTACCACCAACGACTTTGATTTGATATTGTTGTCACAGTGGATCTGGATCTGTGGACTTTATAAAGTTATTAAATAAATTGTCAATTTCTGTCTCTAAGAGCCAATTAATAGGTATAATACTATAATCTTTGTTCATAGAAAATATGACGACTACCCATTTCTCTTTTTTTTTTTGAAACATTTGCAATGATAAAACTAAATATTTAAATGTCATTAACCAAGTACCCAGTATATAGGTACAAGTTGTCCAACCATTTTTTTATGTAACTAAGTTTTTTCTTATTAAGGCACGTATCTAATGTGTTTGGCGCGTTTAGACTTAGGAATAATTGAAATTTTGCACACATTAAATTACAAAGTTTTTAAACAAGTTAATTATATTAATTAAGGACCTGAGAGACGTTTTCTAGGGACATTGCCCCGACTGCCCGAGTAGATGTTGCGGCTCTGTTAATAATGAGACCTATAAAACGTCTGTTCGAACTCGGAACGATTCGCGCCGCGCGAAGTTCTTAACCGGTCCGTTACTGCCGCGCTGTCGGCGTCGAAGTTTCCAGAACTTTCTCCCTCTCCTGCCTCTGGCCGCCGACCGTTGCAATCCGCAGAAAGGTCGCGCTGCGTCGCCGCCGCTGCTCGCGGTCTTTTGTGCGCGGTTGAACTTTACAGACGCTCCGTGTTCACCGCACGAATTACAACACAACGATCAATAGTATCGTCAGTGCAAAATTGTAGTGTTTTGGCGTACCGCGTTGTCTTCAGCCTTGTCGTTCCGTCGATATTAACAATCGTTTGGCGGTCTCAAACATACCAACGGTTGCGACTATACGTTGTGAACATAAGTCCTCCCGTGGAGTGTGCTCCGCGTGGTTTAATGTGTTGTCGCTTTGGTCGGTCGTTCGACGCATTTGTGCTTTCTTGGTATCTGGTAATCTTCTTCCGGGAAATAGTCCGCGGTGCGAAACACTGCCACCGTCGCTACATCATTTGCGCGGAGTCCGTGTGTGGTTACCGCGCTGGTACCGTCGCTGATCTCAGCAAGTCCCTCCGCAATCCATATTCATATAGCAGCAAAAAGGACGAAGGTAGTTCCAGGTGCAATGTCCAGATTCCAGTACCGCAATCGAGGAGTTTTGATGTCCAGGCGCTGGAATGGTGACTGTAGTGTTTTCATCTTGTCTCGGATGCCACCAGGTTACTCATTTAATTGTCTATCTATTTTTTGTATTCAATTTGTATATACTCGGAAATTTTAGCCGACATGTGTACGACAATTAATTAAAATTGAATTTTAGAGCGCCCGTAAATTATTTAATTTGTGCTTACACACACTAATCTACACCATCAATCGAGTGTAATCATTTTAGGTAGCCTTACGTCGTATACTCGGCAAGTCCATATAGCCAACCACCATAGTGCGTAGGAGCTATATCGGCATATAACGTTATAAAATATACCTAGACAGATTCAAAATATGCGCTGAAATATCGAATAACATAATATATAACAACTGTTAAAAACATATAATAAACATAACATTTTTTCTCCTAGATATAAAAATAATATACATATATATATTATAATTCAAGCCTGGGCAAGTTTATGATAATTTTCAACTGAGTTAAGTTAAATTGATAGAATACATTTTGAAAAGTTAAAAGTTAATAGTTAATCTAATTTTTTTTAACTCAATTAAGTTATAAGTTATGTGGAAATTTTCAACTAACTTATTAACTTAAGTTATTATTATTATTTTTTTTTTAATATATAAAATAACCAGTAAAATAGTTTGAAATTATAAAATTCATAAACATTATTAAGCCCAAAAAATAGATTCTATATATAAAATAACTAAATTTGGAAAATTAAAATACAGGTGGAAAGAATTAAGTAGTAGGTACTAAAAGATAAATAAAATAAAATATAATTTTTTAATTTATTAAAACAAATTTTATACATTTTTAAACATGTAAAAGATATCAAAATGGAATTTTTTTTTTTAATGTACTTAACACTTAACTTAACTTTAACTTTTTAATTCGTTTATGCCCATGTTTGTATTATATTCATATTATTATTTTAATTTTATTTAATATAAACTGATGAGTGATTAAAAGGAATCAATATATATTAATAAGAATATTGATTATATTATATTATAACACCAATTTTAGATTATATAGTTTCTCGTTATGCTGTTACGAAATCTAATTCAAATAATAATAAAATAAGCGTAGATATATCAACAATCGCCGATATTATCTAATCAACAGGATTATCGTTTAAAGCAGACTATTTTGGTCTGAAATATTGAATGTTATATATTTGTATTAGATTATTTTAAATTATACTTAAATACCTAACCAATTTATATTAGTTGTCTATAGGACATAGGTTCAAATTATATTGTATAATATTATATTACCTATCTTAATTCTTATACTATCTTTAAACGAAATACAATTTTAGGGCCCTACATTGTCTATACAAACCCACTCTGTTGCATTCTCAACCATGATACGTAATTTTTGTTTAAATTATACGGTGACTCAATTCTTGTAGATAAATTCAACATTATTATATTTCTTCTGCTTCTGCTTGTATGACGATCGCCTATAATATCTATAACATCTTTATTGAAAAATCACAGGAAGACTATTCTTCTACTCTTAAACGTTATAACAATATAACTAATAAACACCAGTTTACATACAATACATTATATATATATAATATATAATAATCAAGAATGATGATTAGTTAGTTGTTGGTTGAAAAAAATATTTAAAAAAACTATATATACATAGGTATATATAGATAACACTTCGTAGTTGTGTAGTGTTCGTTGGAAAATTATTGTTCGATTATTTTCAAAATTAATCGTTTTTCAAAGGCGGTTTTGTTTTCACACCACCACTTTGCTTCACCGGATTTTAAGATTTTATTTGTAAAACTTAAAATTATTTAAACAAATCAAAACATGCCTTGTTCGTTAATTATTTCGGTTAATGTATTAATTTTGAAATCAACGGACGAATAAAATATGACTTTAAAAATACTTTATCGAACGCGTTCATTACGCGATATGGTTATCTATATGATATTTATCTGCAATCATTGTTATTTTGTTTAGATAAGACAGTTGATAGTTGATGTGTAGCTATATTAAAAATAGTTTTAATCTGTGGATTTTACCATCGGCGGAGTTAAAATTGTTTTCAGATAAAAGTACGTACCGGTGGAATTCACATTTTTTCCATGGGAAATAAAGGTATTGGTGAAATTTACTTGTTTTAAATTCCGAGTTTGGTAAATTGGATCCCGGAATAAAAGTATAAGTAAATTGAGTCCTGGTAAAAATGTTAGTAGGTAGGTTAAATAAAGTGCACACATCAAATTTTATAATTATTGTATAAATGGTAAAATTAAACTCTGACAACGCATTTCCTGGTTCACTGTGGTATTATAGACTTTAGATAGATGGACCTATCTAAATAAAAAATCACAATAAATAATAAATTAAAATTAAAAATTGTATAAAACCAAAATTATATTTACTGCACTATGACACTCACGTATTGTGACATTATTATCGAAATGAAAGTATTACAACTAAAACAAAATTTACCATTAACGTTGTTAATTCTAATTTATTATTAAATATAATATGATGAATCTACAAATTTTTAAATAAATGCACACATGTATAGAGATTTATTATATTATGTACATATTAAAAGCAATATTATTATTATAGCATATTTTTATTAGAAATATTATTACATACATTTATATTGAAATTAAACAATAAATACAAACTTATATGACTCATATATGTATTTTATACATATGTATACGAATAATAAAATTTTGAATTTTTGTTTTAAATCTCGTTATAACGAATTCAATTGGTATATTATTCTCTTGATATAACGAATTTCGATGTAACGAACTTTCGATATAACGAATTTTTTTCTCGGTTGCTTGAAATTCGTTATATCGTGAGTTGACTGTATTAATATGATTAGCGTTTAGTGATTTAGTGTTGCAAATCAACTAAAATGTCAATTAAATAACAATTACCGAGTATACAATTATCCAAGACAGTTTGATATTATATTCTAATTAACTAATTAACTATTTAGTCATGTTGAACAATTATTTTGAACTTATTATATTTTATCATATTTTAATAAAATTTAAAATAAGTAATTTAAAATTAAATGTTGATTTTTTATTTTAATAGAGCATGCAAATATTGAAATGTATATTGCAAAATCAGAGTTCATTTAAAGTGTAAATTAATAAAAATCAATTAAAACCACGATTACCTTCAAACTTTTATAAATTATAGAAGTAATTTGTTATGTCCTGATTTTTCTTTATTTAGTATATTAACTATTAACATCGAATACTTTTAACATCTGTTTGAACATCAGTGAAATCTATAATATGACTGTAGTCTGTAATGGTTTTAATAATAGTTAACACTGAATGTAAAATGTGTAAAACTATTGTTTTATATTAATTATGGGTTGAAACCGATATTGAATAAAGGTTTTGAATACTTGTAAAAACCGTTAAAAATCAAAAAAAATATATTAAAACTGAAATCAAAATAAGAAAAAAAAATTTTGATTTCAAACCATGGATTTTTATGATAAAATATATTTACAAGATTTAGTGCAACTATTGTTTATTTTGATATCTAAACGTTCTAATAATCATATTTGTAGGATTAATAAGGCCCGAGTGCTATTTTCCAATACTTCCGAATGAATACATATTTTAAAGCTGATTTTACTGCAGAGGTGTCTTCTTAAAAAGAAATATAATTTAAAAAAAGTTATTTGTACAATAAATTAATAGTTTACAATATAAAATATTACAATTGCTATGAATAAAACGTCTCAATCCGAAGACGTGTCTATATAATGTAGTAAAGTATATGGAAACTTCTTAATTTCGATATATTATTTAGGTACATAAAAAAAAAATTACATAAATAATACATATTATAACAATTTTAAATGTGCGTGCTGAACAACAAGTAAATAATATGATTGAAACGAGAGTTGCTAATTTTGGATGTTGATAATATTATGGTTAAAATATTTAATGATTAAATATTAATCATTTTGTCTATCAAATCGATTACCTAAAATGTCAATTGAATAACGGATACTTTTTGTTAATTCTAATTGATGCTATGATATATATAGTCAATAATCAACTATTTATCTTAATAGAGCAAACAGCACAAAATGGTATAGCTGGTTTCACATTTATCAACTCCATTATTCAAGGATAAAAAAATGAAGGATTGAAAAGAGCCGCGTGTAATCATTAGGCTGGGCTTGCCGTATTGCCCATCTTACATGTGTAAAAATTACTCGCTTCAAACAGTTCAAACGATAGTTCAACCGTCTTTACATTTTTATTACAAGTATTTTATATATTTTTTTACAGTTAAGACGAAACTGGAGTCATAATATTTCTTAATTTATTACTCGTATAAATTTTAACAGTATAACACTGCTATAATCGAACTGCATAAGCTGTAAATATTTAATAACTATTTAATGGACTTTACTTCAAGTACGTTGTATATTTGTACTAAATTACGTTTATAGAAATAGAAAGACATAGCTAAACTAAGAAATAAGAATTTAAGACAGTAAGACAGTGGTGGACTAGTACGTTGATCGCCATTCTCATGGTGTCAAAATAAATCGGTGATGTGACTTGACTGGTGTATGTTTAATGAAAATAACTTTTTTAAAATTTCTAATATTTAAAAAAAAATCAACCAAGAACTTTAGATAAAGTCGTCCAAAGAAGTTACCTTACGTGATAAAAATATATTTGTAAACATATATGAAAAAATAATATTAAGCCGTGGTCAAAACTAAAGGGTAAACTTGAATGCACAAACAACTTTAATATATTATTATGATATAAACAATTATAAAACGTTCTTAGTTATGTGACCTATAAAACGTCTAATATATACCTAATCAGATTCAAAATATGTGCTGAAATATCAAACAACATAATATATTACAATTGTTAAAAACATATAATAAAAATAAACATTTTTTCACTAAAATATAAAAATAATTAATATGTACATTATTATTTTAATCTTATATGATACAAATTGATGAGTAGTTAAAAGGAATCACTAATTTTTATTTGTTGGTTTTATTTTGTGGTGTCAAAGTATTTCCTTTTGTTGTAATTTCATCTCTTAGTATCGACTTTCTGTTTTTCCCATTCGGTAACATACCTATCTATTCATCCGCTTCTGCATCAATGAATTCTCGGAGCCTAATGCGTTGATCATTTTCCGAAGACGGTGATTGATCTTTATCTGCCATTGATAACTAGAATTAATAAAGTGCAATTAATGTTAAATAAATATTAAATGTGTTGAATTTTGTATATTTTTTTTTTCAAATTTTTATAATGTTTAACAAATTATACTACAAATAAATGTTAACTTCTAATTTTAATAGCATATTTATGTATATTCATGTTAACAAGTTACGTTGCTTAAATATTTGTCATAAACTCATAACTCATGATCACATAACTACGTAATTATTAATATCATTAATATTAATTGTTAATGACAATTAACGATTAAAAAACATAATATTAATGTCAAATGTGTTAAGCCATTAAGGTGTGTGTATGGTGTAGTTGTAACATTTTTTTAAAAATATTTTAATTATGTTAATGTTTAATACATGCTAAGTATTTGTGTGTAAGAATTTTCATTTTTTGAAATGTGGTAGGACACCAAGGATATTTATTTTTAAACTTTTTAAGAGAATGACGTAAATTAACAAGTTTTTTTTTAAGATTTTCCAATTTTACCTCCAATTTATTTCCAACTACTCCCCAAGTATATTAAATTATCATAGCAATTCCGATATTATTAATATATTTAAATATGAAATAATTTTTTGAGTTCTGTAATAATTTTATACATTTAGGACCTAAGTTTGATATAATATAATATATATATAATGGTGTAGTGTAGGACTGCTTAAAAAATTTAATATAGGATTTAAAATAAGTTAATTTTTAGTAACTTGAAAATATTTTTTAATTATAGCCAAGATTTTATTTTTAAAAGCATTTGAAGTTCAAATTATGACAAAATTCTTCAAAAATGAATATTTACATATTATTTTGTATATAAAATAGTTATGATAGAACCATCATCATGGTTAATATCTGTATCATGCAGTAATGTTAATTGGTTCTGAGTATGGCTCTTTCTAACTAGATTCTCAACTTCAGGGAAATTGGGTATAACATAATTATGAGATATAAAAAATATATTTAATATGCATAAAATCATAGTATATTATAAAAAAATTAATTACTCAAAAAAGTACAGACTGAAAATTCATTGATTATTTAGGGTTTATATTGTTTAATTATTTTACTTTAAAGTGAAAAAATACTTAAGAACTAATACTAAAGCTAATGTTAATTGATGTACATATTATGTCATATATTATTAGACCTAATGTTTTTTTTTTGTTTTTCTTCTTTTTTTCTGATATTAGTTTGTTTATTATTGTAGATAAAGTGTGAGTATTAATAATATTTGTAATATAATACAAAATATATGATTAAGTAAGTATTTTATTATTTTATAATAATAATAAATAATTATTACTATTAAAAAAAAATAACTATACTTAATTTATCATACTACTATATAGCCATATAGATGAGTGGTAACTATCTAAAATATTCATAAAATGTTTAATAAGTACCGCCAGTTAAATTTTGGTAGTTAACACGGGGGACACTTTCCACATTCCCAAGTTGTCGTAACCAGTAAAATCCTTGGTTTCAAGCGTGAAATCTTCGCAGGGCAGCTTGTTCGGTAACGATGCAGGTGTGTGGCAAGTCTGGTGATTGAACGATGAGCTTGTCGTTGTCTGAGCTGCTATCGTTGTGTCAGTCAAAGGCGTGTCCGTTGTTTCGCTTATTATACTGACCTCGTTGTCTTTGAACTGGGCAAAAGAAAAACATACCCGATTTTTAGAATAAACTATACTTTTAAATATATTCGTAAATGCACTATATATGTCGAAAAGTAATTAATTAAGGCACGAAAAAAATATGAAATTTTAAATTTAATTCTATAAACTTCGAATATTATTTTTAAACAACTTTTAAAGCTTTGAATATATTATAACGATATGACAAAAATATAAACACCTATATTTAAAATATTGGCAATTTTTTCGGCTAAATTTTTCACTTCATAAAATAAATCTATTATTAGCTTTATACTTAACCTAATCTTACTTAATTTTTAAGACATTAAGCTATTAATATCATAGTATTCAATATTGCATTATTATAATATATTTTGCATTGTAACTCATAAGTGATGTTCTAATAAATAAAATAATGGAGCTATTTTTAATAAATTATTTAAAATACCTACCTAGAAATAGTCTATCTTAAGAGTAAATATCAGCAGCGTATTTATGGTAGATGACCAGTATAATAATCACCTCCCAGTGTCTATTTTTATAATATTTATTATTTATCATTAAATCATACTATTATATAATATGTGTAATATATATTATAAAATAAAATAGGATAAACAATATACAGAAATAGTGTAGTCAATACTACTATATTGACTCCATATAATAATTTATTTGAAAAGTTGAAAGTGAATATATTTTTAAAAAACAAATAATAATTTGAATTTATTTTTCTTAATTTTTATAAATGTTATTAGAACCGCATGGAAATATTTTATTTTAGTTTTACTATTTTGTTTGTTTAATAAATTTTAATGCTATAAAAGAGTATTGAGTTGAGTATAAATTTCAAGAATATTTATATCAAATATAATTAAAAAATAATCTCGAACATTCCTAATATTAGAGCATCAATATAATATTATCATTATTTAAGTGTAAAATAATGTTTTTGTAATAGCACATAATATATTCAATAATTGAAACTAAGGACAATATTTCTACCGTATTCGTTGCGATATTACTTATATGATATATATTATGTATTGTAATACACATTTTGTGACAACCTATTATCATTATCAGGGAAAGTTAGATCTTTTTGAAGAAAAACGAAGACTACCTATTTGCAGTACAACAGATTATAAGAATTTTAAAAACACAATAAAGTAGGTACATAATGTTGACATATAAATTTCGCGATACTACTCAAAGTTTATTTTCATCGTACCTAAGCTTTCATTTTCGATGATTAGCCGTGATCGAGAAATTACTTTCCTAAAATGAAAACTAGACAATTGTAAGAATAATAAAGTGTTGCACTTAAGAGCGCGGCACTCTTACCGTCGCTAAAATTACTGTTGTTTGAGACAGTGCATATTATAACTAAAAATAATTCTTAATATAGGTATATTGTATTTTTACCTTTATTGAATACGTTTTTTTTTTTGAGTACGGATCTATGTCCCCGTTTTCAATGCTCCGTATCTTCTTCTTGTAGCTCCACAAAAGCGCCCACGAGAAACACGTTGTTACGATCAGAATAATCATCACCAGCATCGTATAAATTATCATCGATTTCAGGATTTCCATACCTTGAAGTGAAGCCGAAATCAAATTTTATTTGTTATCAAAAATTGTATAAAACTATAAACTACGTAAAGGTTTTTTAAATTTATAACTATAGACAATTACTCACTTTTGATTTCGCTATCTTTTACATAATGAAAAATGTAATCATGGATGTAATCTGCGGAAAAAATTTAATACGATAAATTAATGCCAATTGATTAATAAATCAAATTTAAATATTTTTTTAACTTGTTACCAAAAAATGCACTAAATTATGTACCTGAAAAATTATATATACGTCTATGACATTTTTAGTATGATCTAATTTAACAACAATTGTAGTTGAATGCTTGATATATAAAAATGTTTTTATATATTGAAATAATATAATACGTATTTGTAATCTAAACGGGTGTCTCTCAGATGCTGTGTATAATGTTTAAGAGGGTATTTGCCGATTATATACAGTCGTGAATAGGTACTATAAATGATAAATTATTATTTATTATCTACCTATATACATATACTCAGAAGCAACAAATTACAATACTGACGCACAAAATTCCTTTTAGGTTTTCTTGTGAAAACGTATACAGGACAATACGAAAAAAATAACAAAAGAAAGACCACCAACCTATATTTACCACATTATTATATATCAAGGGTGGCCAGTTCGCGGCTCGTGTCTTATTTATAAAATTAAAATTTACACTTATTATTACAATAAATTTAAATATTTTTGGTTTAAATTTATAAAGATTTATCAAATTGTATAAATTGTATTTATAAATATTTTGGCTCTTGGTACCGTTATATTTATTCAAATGTTCACTAACATATTCATGTTGGCCACCCCTACTATATATTATAACATAATTTAGTAATAAAAATTTTGCAGTATTGTAGTGTATGATAAAATTTCATTCCACCTTGATTTAATAATATGTTGAAGATACAACAGGTTGATATAGGCGCCACTGTATTGACTATTCTCTATTTTGGAAAAAATCGCGCTAGCAGGTCCGCTGTCATTGGCTACAGTTACCGAAAAGATCACGAAAAGATCGGTTAACAGTCGCAGCTCGCCACCGTGTATACGGAACGTTATAATATTATATTAGGTATGTATGTATGTAATATGTATAAACGCAGAGTAGAACGTTGTTTGTAGCGCGTGTTGAAAAAATACGTTCAGGCTGTATACAACCGAATCATCGCTAACAGCGCTCGCCACCCACAGACCATATATTGTGATATATCTACCTGTGCGAATCGGGGGACGCATTGTCGTCGTACATTTTCCAAAGAATATAGTGTAACAAGTAAAGGGTCGATCGATTTAAGACTTATGTAGTACAATAGATATTTGAAGCTGCGTTGAACAAATCTTATGGAGGAAAAGAAAAAAACATTTACATTTATAACGATGTCTAAGGTTGTATTATTGTTACAGGTATAAGGTATAGTAATTCGAGTTCACGGTGATCACAATGATTTACTGACTTGGAAAGATTCCTGCCGGTAAAAAAAGTCATTGAAATCTAAAGGACATGAATCCGACTATTGGGCCTCCCGCGGAGGGCAGAAAAACATAATGATGGTCGATAGCTGCAGAACTACATAATGTGATGTTTCTCAACCTTTGTGTTATGGCAACACACTATTAAAATAATTTATACTTGTGACCCAGAATAAATAAATAAGAATATAAAATACTATAATATTATATGGTAATAAAAGATCCATAAAATATGTCGATGACAGATTACTTAATTTTAATCATCATAGAAATTTTATCAAATACCTATTAGTTTTTGTATTCGTATCAGAAATGTTTGACTATTTTGTGTTATTTAATATACTTTGTGACACATTTTGACTTATTCGGCGACACACCTGTCACATTATATTGTAATTAATAATTTTTGAATCACGGTATAAGTTATGTAGGTATAGTTAATTCTTATATCTGTAATTACGTAGGTAATTAAGAACGGTGAATAGATGGTATTCTAGGGTAAAAAGTTTGTGTAATGTAAAACGGTTCTTAGTGCACACGGATTACTGTTTAATCATCACAAATCAATAAATTATTTTTTCCACAAAAAAAGGAAGAAACGGTTGATCTCAGATAAATTACAGCTGCATTTAACAATAAAATTATTATTATAGTAAGTAATAAACTAATAGCACTATATCGTGGCTATGTATAAGGTAGGTAGGTATAATTTTATAATATTATAAAATGTGAACAGATGTGGCTAGACATAATTATTATTATTGTTATTAGTATAATTACCGAATTTATATCAATTAAAAATATCTAAATATCTTAGATTAAAGGACTTTAATTAGTTTAATTAAATAAATGTGTAGTTAATTATTATACACTTTATACATAGCTTACGTCTAATTAGTTACAATGTTTGAAGCATATACTCGAGTGATCAGGAATCTATACAGCTAAAAGCATCAGTTGTGGTCGAAAATTGTTAGAAAAAAGTAGTATAGGTAGCTACTGTGATATACGCGTTTAATTTCAAAATCGTGAAAACAAAAACGCGTAGGTATATGAACATATTTCTGGGCTTATACAGAATTATGGTGATTATAATATTAATTACCTTGGCATTGTTGTTCGCATATATTGATGTCGAAGTTGTGTAATGTCTTTTCACAGTAAGTTTCACATGGGTAGCATTGGAGATCATGGTGCTGGCAGAATTGGTATTGGGAGCACTCAAGTTCGCCGCACGGTTTCCTCAACATCAATCCCGTTGACCAATCCATTATGGCAGTAACTGTAAATATATAAGATCCGATATGAAAAAAACAACAATAATGTTAGGTACCTGTGTTATACGACAGTATATTTATCGCGGTAGTAATAATAATATCGTCGTTGTTACTTACTTATCGAACAAAATTAATAACGATGGCGGCAGAGGTAACCTGTCCTTGGTTGAAACTCGCTTAGTACTGCCGAATGACAATATTCAATTACCGTGCGATACGAACAGCGGCTGCGACAATAATGGCGTAGCAGTCGAAAAGGAATGTTTTTCTGGGTGCAGATATACCATGTACTCTATACTTGGTAGTCAGCACTACCCCACTGCTCAACAAGCGTATCACAGTTCTAAAAAATCTCGTCTGCAGATTGGCCTAAACCAAAATAATGCGAGTAAGGTCAACGGGACGTTGCCGTTACTGTCATAGTCGACCGCCTACTGCTATAACCATCACTGTTCATTGTATGTTCCACCACTGTTACCTGTAGGAATTTATCCGAAGGGATTATTGTGTTAAGTATAACACCTATATATTGACCGATGACCAGTTTTGGAACGTGGTGTACAGCCGTTTCTCGGTATTGTCAATCGAAAGGTTCAAGTTACATATATTTTGTACCTGTATACTTTATTTTATTTATAAGAATAAGTTTTTAGTCTAAAGCATATTTTATAAATATAGTATCATCTTTATTAGTAATTATTATTGTTTTAATATTCAGAAAAATAGTATTTTGTTATAAAAAATAAAAAATTGATAATCATACTCTAGCAGATTATATAAAAAAATAATATTATTTATATAGTTTTATCTATAAAACATCAATAAATATACTAATACGTATATTAATACTTAGAGTATATCTGGATTGAATTTTTCTCTTAAAATCTTCCTTCTGGGTTACTACTATTGTTTTTATTACCACTAACGTGAAGGTTATCACAATATATTCTAACTTACAAAATGTCTCAAGATCATCTTGAATTATTTTTTGGTTGTATTCGTTCAAGAGAAGGTTCTAATAATAATCCTAATTGTATTCAGTTTAAAAAAACACTAAGACAATTGTTATTTACCGAAAATATTGTTGTAGAAAGTGGAAATTGTTCAAATTTTGTTACTCCTGATGGTGATGCCTTAGATTTCCATTCTGAGAAAAGATGCATTATAAAATCTGATAATAACTTAGATAGATGAAACAGAAATCGATAATTATTTAGATGTTCTTTCAAGTATAGAATTAAGAGGATATACTAATGAAATACTTGATTATATAGCTGGATATATTGTCAAAAGTATATGCATAAAAGTTGTGTGTCCTTATTGTATTGATCTATTATTGAAAGATGATCAAACAGATCATAACTATGTAAAAGGTACAAATTTTACATCCTTTGTAAATTGAGGGAAATTAAAAATCGTTTCATTAGCTGTATTAAATATTATTCAAAGCTTGAAAACATTTTTCAAACTGTTGTTGTTATAAATAAAAAATTACATAACAATGTAAAACAAAGCATTGTGATGTTAGCAAAAACCAATATATTAAATAAAAGTACTCTATTTTTTCCCCCAATTCACATCCCATTTATGTCGATATTGGTTCCCCAAGTCATGAGTACTGCACTTAGTCAAGGTTTTGTAAATATAAGAATGTGCCACTATGCAAAAGAAATAAATTCTAAACAAGTTTTTAAAAATAAATTAACAAAATTAATTATATTTAATAATGTTTAGATAAACTGCTCATTGAGCTTACAAATTATTCCAAATTATTTAGTTTTAGATTCTGAACGGAGAAAACTAGTAATAAATAATAATCAATAGAAAATATCGTTAAATTTTAAATATTTTTATTATTTGCCTGACTTTAAATCATTCAAATGTCTATACAGATAGTGAAATTGCATAAAAATTAACTTCTTTGTCTGTTTGCCTAAACATTTAGTAAAATGCCTGATTTGACTATTTATCATTATGTATATTCCTCGGTATATTCTGACTATCAAATCGTTCATTTATATAATTTTTTTTTTATAAACATCAGTGATATTCAGGATTTTTTTTTTTTTTTGGTAGGGAGGGTAGCTGTTACATTTAATATTTGATTGCATGACATTGTAAATGTTTTGTAATATTGTTTGGTTATGAAAACCAAAAGTGGACAAGTTTAGCTATTTTAATTAAATTGAAATATCAATAATTGCAGTATCAAATATTATGTAATTAACTAAATAGTAATTTTAGAAGTTTCAGTATCTCTCTTAGATATTCCACTGATAAATAAATTAAATGAAGACATGGTCTGATTATAATTATCAGTAACTTAGTATAAATATTATTTTCAAATTCTCTATATGTGCATAGTGATATTTAAATAATAAAAAAAACTTACAGTGGTTTTTCTACGTTGGTTGATAATACTTCTAAGGTCTTTACATTTTTTAGTTTTCTAAAATTAAAAAATTAAAATATTCAAATAGTCATTTTCATATTGTAATACCAAAAATAGACAAACACATTATGTACTATGCACCTAATCAAGAAACTGTTATATTGAATTCAATAATTACCTCTTTCTCTCCCCTCCACCAACATTTCCCACTATGAGATTTTTGGCATACATCACATTCTGATTAAAAAACAAAAGACATGTTCATTATTGCCTAATTCATTAAAATTATAATTTTAATTCATTTATTAAAAAAATATAGGTATTTCATATTAAATTAATAAATTGTTTTTATTTGTTCCGGATTCCATAATTTTTAAACAAAATTGAAAATAATGCCGTATTGTTATACAATAGGTAGATATGATTATTGGTTAATAACGTTATAGTTGCCCTGCAGTGGCAGAGGAAACGTTCGAACGCGTCGGCTCGTTTTTCATAACAGAATGTTATACGAATTACGCACTCCAGTCGGCTCCAGACTCCAGTATAGTTTATCTATCTCTATTATGAGTCAATGCGAATAAGTACACAATTAGTATTTCGGTTCGAATCGTTGTTTTCCTGGCTGTATACACATTTGAACCATGCGTCGCGCTGTTACCAACGACGCCGTCAACGGTGATAAATGCATACATGTAATAGGGGAGCCAGTTGAAACGTCGACAATCAAAAAATCGACAAGTTAAAATGTCGACAAGTACAAAATGTTGACAGGTCAATACATCGACAAATTAAATTAAATTAAATTATTATTATTTTAATTTATTTAAATAAATAAAATAATTATATGATATATAAATAAAATAAAATATAGGATATGAATTATAAAAATTAAATAATTTATAAAATACGAAATACGAATTATATAAATTAAATAAATATTATTGGGTATAAATTATAAATAAAAATAAAATGTATGAAACATGTATAAAAATTATAATGCCATATTGTAAGCAATTCCTCTTAAAAACTCTATAACTGAAACGTTTCCGTAATTTTGTATGACGTTTTAAATTCTGTCCTCTCGTAATCTATGTCTAATGAAATATTATTTTTTTAATTTGATTTAATTATTTACAGTAACTAAAATTAAACAGCAAGTGTTTCAAGTCGATGTTTTGTAAATGTTGACATATTTTTGTAATTCATGAAATACTCAAAATAAAATTATATATTTTAAAATAATTATTTAATAAACCAATACTTATATATTATTATAAAAATAATTACTTTATAAAAATGTAGCTTATTGATTAGTTGACACAGCAGGCTCTGCGAGGTTCATAAATAATCGTACACGCGCGTTTTTGAAATGATTTGATTTGACCACACAGTCGCATAAGAAATACCTACTATTTATTTTATCCTTATCTTTGTATATTACTAAATATAAAAGAATACCGTTCATTTTATCTCAACGTTAAATTATAAAATTTAATTTTTTTTTCTTTGAAATTTTGTACCTGTCGGCATTGTAATTTGTCGAAATTTTGTATTTGTTGATGTTTCAACCGTCGGCATTTTAACTTGTCAATATTTTGAATTTGATTTGTACGTTTCGTACCAGACCCATAAAACAGTATTATTTCGCGTTATCGTCTACAGCTGGTGAACGCAACAAACCGTCAAACGAATATGATAATAAGTAATAACCGCGACTTTAGAAGATAGATGATAATATTTATCTCCCGAGTCCATGATAATAACTGACGGAGGAGTCTGATAAAACGATAAAATACGAAAAGAATAGGTTAGCAATAATAGCGACAAGATCATTGTGACAAGTCCGAATGACGTGATACGCAATTCGCTCATCAGTCATTAGTTATTACTATTTTACAATTTTTCACCTATCTGCGTAGACTCGTACACAGCTGTACAAACGATTTTTAGTATTATATTATAATCGTATCGAAACGCTTACATATCAATAGTTGGATTATGTTTGTAGTTTATGTACACTTCACACATTTCGTTGGATAAACGTTTAGTAATTGCATAAGACTATAAGAGGTAAATATTATGACAAACAATCCAAATTTAATAACTAGTATTTATTTTCATTTGTAATAAAATTACTTAAATTAATGACATCGACATTACGGCAAGGTTAACTTCTGTATTTTTTAGTTATACCTAACACAAAATTTATCTTATTGCTAATGTCTAAAAGACTTTAACATTATGACTATATTTATTATCACGCCTTAATTGTAATGAATATGTATTAAACAACGTTTAACATAAATATTATAAATAGAAAGCGCACATTTAGTATAACCATTGTATTAAAAGCACCTTACACCCATATGTGTTATTCATCTTAAAAAAGTAAAGCATTGTAAATTTGTTGTTCAGTTGAACATATTTTGTGTTGTTAGCTTTTATAATTTAAAGAAATTAATATTACCTAGGACAATTCACAGGTTTTTATTGATATTTTAATTTTAAAGTTAATTACAATAGTATTAAATATTAGTTTTGAAATGCTAATTAGTTGCTTCAAAAATAAAATACAGTTTAGTCTCATTGATTTGAATACAAACTTATCTGAAGGATGTTATCCAAATTAACTTAAAAATTATTGCATCATTTTATATTATTTTTTTTATTTAAAACTATATTCACAATCTATATTAATACTTTTTTTTTAGAAATACTTTACCATAAATCCACACAATCATATAATAATAAAATTTTTTAAATTTAAATTATCACAACCTACAATATCGTATTATGTCATCTATGTTTTATAAGATGAGTAATAAAATCTAATATTTTATACTTAAATTACTTGTTTATACCAATGTCATATTTAGTTTCTACTAAATAGAATTATTTTTATTTGTATGGAAAGTGTAAATTAAATTTAAAACCTAAATTGAATTTATATTACAATTTTAAATTAATTTTGATAGTTAAGTTTTTTCAATAAGGAACCAAATATATACAGGAGATATACTTAATGTTAACGGCTAAATATACATATTTATTATATCTACTTTATTATAAAAATCTGTAAATAACATATGTTTTATAAATACTTTATATTGTTAATACTTTAAAAATAATATATTCAGATGCCTCCAACAGATATATTTTTATATATCATTATATATATATTCTAATATATTTAAATAAAGATATTTACTAACTATAAATATTAAATATCCTCAAGGCTAGAATGTACTCGTATAAAATATTTATAAAACGAAAATAAGAAAATGAAAAAATAATTTATAAATTATGGATAAAAAATTGTAATTGATGAAAACTATTAAAATTATTTTTAAAAAATTAATAAAAACTGAAAAATAAAAGATTTAATAAATCAAAAATTTCAAAAATTTTAAGTTTCAAGATTGAATTTATTAGTACTTTATTATGTTAAAGAAACCACATTTTACAATAAGCTAAAAGTAATGCATTTTTTTACAAATTCGCAGTTTTTCTTATAATAGATTTAATAGCAATGAAAAATACTTTCAGGAAAAAATATCTTAATAATATAATTGTACAGGCAAATAATTATAACAAAAGTTTTTTGTTCTACTTAGAATGAATACCTATGTGTTAATTATTTGAATTTATTACAGATTTTCAAATTTGATTATATAAAATAACAATAATTGAAAATTATGATTTTTAGTTTACATTAGCCATTGAAATTGAGTAGCTTATAAAAAATACTCATTGCTTGATAATCAACAATGCTAATAACATAAATTTAAGTTCAATCATAATTCAATGTAAATAATAAATCAAATATTATGTTACATTTATAATTTTATAAATTATTAAGATAGAAAAAAAATTTTAAACTGTTAACCACATGTCTTTATATACTTGTCATATCTTTATCTTGAGTGTTTATAAAATTAATTATCATTATGTTTTATTAATATGTATTTTTTATTTGATTACAGATTATATATTTATTGTAAGCAATTGATTTCATCAAGTAAATTGTATCCATGACATTGAGGTAAACTTAAATCATAGTCTTGAGTTTTTATGAAAATAATTGTCATTGTGTTTTTATTAATATGTATTTTGTATTGGTTTACAGATTATACATTTATTGTAAACAATTGACTTCATTAAGTAAATTGGATCCGTGACATTTAGGTAAACTTAAATAATTCATAGTTTAAAACTTCTACATGTTTTTCAATATTCATTTGTTGCTTTTATTTTAGGTAAGATTAAAAACTCGGGAGTATTTTGAAAAGAGAAAACTGGCTACGCTTAACCTTTAAATAAACAAAATTTATCATGTTTGATCTTATCAAACTGGCCTATATGGCTTGTAATGATGATGAACAAAAATGGTATGATACTATCCCTAGGAACATTGTTAAAGTTGATGTGAAAAATTGTTGTTTAGAATTAAGAAAAGCCAAAATAGAAAACAGTGTAGATTTGTCAAATACTGAATTGTGTACAACAGCTGCATTCAATGGCCATTACGATTGTTTAATGTTTGCTCATCAAATAGGATATTCATGGAATGAGTCAACATGTTCATCAGCTGCATGCCAGGGACACCTTGATTGTTTGAAATATTTAAAAGAAAATGGATGTGCATGGAATATAGAAACATGCATACGTGCTGCAGGGAATAACCAATTGCCTTGTTTAAAATATGCGGTTGAAAATGGATGCCCAGTTACTAGAGATGTTATGAACAGTTCTGCAAAAAGTGGTCACTTGAACTGTATAAAATACTTGCATTCCATGAAGGTGGCATGGAATGAATCCACATGTTCATATACTGCAGAAAACGGCCATATAGACTGTTTAAGATATCTTCATGAAAATGGGTGCCCCTGGAATGAACATGTAAGCTACTGGGTTGCATTGAACGGTCATCTTGAATGCTTAATATACTCCCATGAACATGGATGTCCGTGGAATGACTTAGTAAATTGTTTCGCAGCAATAAAAGGACGTTTAAGTTGCATGATATATGCCCATGAAAATGGTTGTCCATGGCATGAAGATACAACCTTCTATGCTGGAATGGGAGGACACACAGATTGTTTAATTTATGCTCTTGAAAATGGCTGTGAGTTTAATGACAAAATACAAGAAATGTTGGCTACTTTTGGATACCAAATATCAATTGAAACATCAATTAAAGATTAATATTGTATTAATCTCAAATAAATCAAGTCAGAATCAATTAAATTAATACTAAAGATTAATTCATTTTTGCTGTGTATGTAATACAATGGTCACTAAGAAGATAAAAATTTTGAGGGAAATAATGGTCACCCAGTTTCCTTCATGCAACGACTTAAAATTAAGGGAAAAAAGAATTAAATTGTTTACATTTTTAATCCTTATTAACTAATTGTTTATTGGTTCCTATAGTTTCTTATACATATTTTTCAACACTTTTTTTTTTTATTTATTTATTTTTTTAATCTTATATTATAGTACCTAGTATAAGTTCTATAACTAAAAAAATACTAAAATATTTTGATTTTAACTTTTTGTTGAATTTTTTTTTTTTTTTTTTTTATTTAATTGTTAAGTAATTTATAACAGAGGTATAAAAACTTTTAGAAGTACTCTACCCTCATATTTTTTTAACAAGGTTTTATTCAGCTTGTTCATATTATTTTTTATAACTAATATCTTCTTTGGTATATTTGTGTATTTATACGCAATTTTCAATATAAATAGTGTTCTATGTTGAGGATGATTTTTATTAACCTTATATTGTCAATATTTCCTATTGAGTTATTTTCATTTGTTCCAAAAACATTATATTAACTTGTTTTAACTTAATTAAAATATGATAATTATTTGTGCTTCCATTAGCTTTTAAAACTTGATAAGTAATCATTAATTGTGTAATATAATTATATAAAATACATTTAGTTAAACAAACACTCTACAAGTTATAAGTGAGATGATGTCTTTAACAGGTTTACTGCCACATGCCCGCTAGTGATTCAAGTCTTCTTGCGTATCAAGCTATACTATTTTTACAATTATAAAAATAGCTAGTTGTTCAATTTTAATAAAATTGGTATTTTTTTAAATCCTATTGAAGAATTTTATTGTTTTTTTTTTTTTTAATGTTCAAATTCTTCTTGTTTACGCCATAGTTCAACCTAATTACTATTATCTCCAAACCTTGAAGAATTATTTGCATTAAATGTTGATGTTAACTTGGGTCACTGGCGGGCATGTGGCAGTCAACATATTAATATAAATTTTCAATTGTAATATAAAATGTACAGTTATTTTCTATTGCAAAAACAAAGAAAATACAATTATATACCTTGAAGTATTGTTTATTTTTATTACTTATTATTATAAAAAGATTTTTTATACATCATGATTTTAAAATATCACCAACATAGTTTTCTATAAAGTATGTCTTATTTGTAATTCATATAAATTAATATACATTGAAAGGGATTTGTTGCTTTGGTATTTTCTTAATTATAGTTCAATTATCAAATTGCTTTCCTATTAATTAAATATGTATCTTACGAGATCATTTAAAACTTAAAATATTAGGTAATGTTACTAAAATGTATATAGATCAATATTTTGTTATACATTAATTAAATTATGTGTTAAAATAGAATTCAATGATAACTCATTACTGTTGAGAACAGTTTTAAGTGGAAAATTCTATATTTTCAACTATGTTTTAACATATTTATATAGCTATCATAGAACAGTAAAACTGAACTAATTAATGTCAAAATGGTTAGGTTCTGTACGTGACTTGGAAAAATTTATAATTGGATACAATTGTTTAACAGCGCCAAATTTTCTAGATTTATGTACAACTTGTTTTCTTTTTTTCACAATACCAATAATGGTGATAAGTGCAAAAAGAAGTTTTGAAAAACTTAAAATAATTAAAGACTATTCTTGAATTACGGTGTGTTCTAAATTTGTTAGTCGAGTTTAGCTATAATATTAATAAAAAAGAAAATTGCAAAAAAAAATTAATACATTAGATATTATTTCTACTTAGCAAACAAGAAGTCCAAAAAAAAGTTTTGAGTCTTATACTCTTATGTATTGAATTAATAAAAAATATTTATTATTAATTAGGTAAATAATTATAAAATGATAAAACGTGTATTTAATAAAATATGCAATAATCAAAAATACATTTTTTAAATAATATTAGTATGGTAAATAAACCCCCTAAGATTTTCTTTGTATACATACCTGGATGAAGAGGGCTCATTGAAAATTTCGTTCCCAAGCTCAAATTTTGAAGTTACGCCACTGCATAGTAAGCACTACCTACACGTTTTCTATTAGACAATATTGTAATTTGTAACGCTAAAATTCACTCGTTATGACGATTGACGGACTAAACTGTACAGCGATTAAACTACTATCTTTCTAAAAATAATACCTATTACCTACTCATTATCTAATCTACGATTACGATTATGAACTATGAAGAGCGACAAAATACGATTACGAGTTATTAAAAGACCAATTTTTTTTTCACCCGGTTAATCAGGCGTACGATTGATATTTGATTGGCGTTTGAATAATCGGAGTTCTACTGTAATTTATTTTACTACTACTAATGCGGTTGAGCTTAGATTACTTTAAATTTTTTGAAAACTTCATTGTGTATAGACGTATAATACCTATATTAAAATAAGTAATTTAGTTAAAACTTATCAGATACCCGCATTTTATTTTGAATTACCTATAACCAACTATGGAAATTGTTATTCTATGTCGAATTATCCAATTATATCAAAATTCAAATGCTTATGAGTTATAATAAAATTATAAAAACCCGTTCCTAAATATTTTTAATATTTATAAATAAATTTGCAACAATAACAAGTTACAGAACTAAAGTGAAGTATTAAATTTTCAAATTCCTCGATCAACAGTCCAAAATCCTAAAAGAATTTAGAAAATTTAAATTTACCTAATCAGTTCAGAAATAATCAAAATATTTTAAAAATTATAATCAATAAAAATGGTAAGAATGTAGCACAAAAATCATTTCTTTATTTAATTTAATTTTACGCAAAATTCTAGTGTTTCTGTAATGTTTTATTGTTTTGTCCAATTATTGAATAAAATTGTTGAAATTTTTGGCCCATTCAATCTTCAGATTACATCAACAATTGCATTCTAACACCGTGTCCAACGTAAATACTAAATTTAATGTGTTGCGTCCGGCGAAAAACAACACAACTTGTATTTCGCCGCATCGAACGCAACGCAGTGCCGCGGAACAGCATGGTTAAAATACAAATCACAGACTTGTCGGACTCAACGCATTTATCTACGTTGTACACGTCTAAAACAAACAGTAAAAAAGGTATATCACATTAGTGGATACCTACTTAACCTTTTTAATTTTTTTTACAGAATTTAGTTACTCGAAACAAGTTAATAAGACAGTTAGAGGAGACTAAATGTCAATAAAATTATTAAGTTCATAGCCATAGTTGTGTAAATTACAAGTATCAGAATAGTGATATAATTAACTGATGTCGTAGTAATGAAATTATGATATAATCGTGGTAGTAGACAGTAATGTAACGCACCTAACACTATGTAGAATCGTCGTATTCGTTGCAATTGACATTTGAAGTAATTGTTTATTAGGTACCTAGGTACCTATGTGATAATCTTCTAAAAGCATCTTCTCCACATGAAGTATTACCAGTCTTAGATTTTTTTTATATATGTCGGTATCGTCGTTATTTTCCCGTAGTCGTTTAATACGTCTTGTAGTTTTCTTAATGCTTTTTTCTTCTTCGTCTCTGTACAGTTCTAGAAAATATTAAATTATAAAAGATATTTTTAATTAAAAATATTTTGCCATATACCTACTAATTAAATGCGTAAAAACTATAATCCTCCAACGCTTTAAACTTTTCGTTTAATCACAATTATTCTTTTTTTTTCAATCGTGATTGTAGCTTCTCTACTGTGGTTTGTAATTTCTAGATAGTCTAAAATCTTAAACAGTTCACACGCATTTGTAACTTCGAGTGTTAGTGCCAAGTTCGTTAGACAACCGTCTTCAAGACGTTGCAACTAAAAATTAAATAAAAACGATTCATTAAAACCAATACGATTATTATTCACGCAATTATTTGTTTAATACTTGTAATTCTATAAATGTTTGTTTTTTTACTTCACCTTTATTCAGTTCTGGAAAGTATTTAAAAATGTTGAATCAAAAAATATTTTATAATATTTTAATTATAAAAAAAAACATTGACCTTCTAATTTTTTAAATGTCAGCTTCATTAATCTTTTATTATAATTTTTCAAAATATTGTTAGGCATGTTTTATTGATACTTACTCAAAAAATTTCTTCCAGTTCCTAAATCAAAAAAATTCTCATCCATGTGATCCAATAATAGAAATGGATAATATTACTTTTTAGTTTGTTTTATAATGTAGTATATATTATTATTATAGATTTATACGTTATATTTCCTTTTAATGTTTTTATCTACCTATGCGTTACTTTAAAAGTTAGGAATTTTTGTATTTTTATATTCACAAATATTTCTGTTGAATGTCAGAAAATATTATGTAAAGTATTAATAATCGGTAAATCAAAAAATTGGTTTGGAGTTTGTTTTTACCCCATTTTTAAAAGGAATTTTGATAAAAATAAATAAAACTTTTTAAAACTTTTTCTTAAAGCTATTAAATACACAAAATACTTATAAAAAAAAAAAATAATAAAAATAAATACATTTTTCAATTCAATATTTTATCAAATAATATAGATTTAATCACACCTATATCAGTTCTATCTGTTGCACATTTCAAGCCTGGCTACGCTTAATAAGGTATGCCAAGCTATTATATTATGAATTATAATATATGTGTTTTATTTTGTTTACCTCTAAATCTTTTCTTTTCGTATGTGAATAGTTGGACTCGCAGTGAGAGTACTTTAACATGTAACTGCGCAGGTTATGTATTCCGAATAGACATAAAACGCCAAATGAAAAACGTAATACAAATTTTCTTGATGCTACATACATTTTTAATTAAACATTTAACGATCTACATTTGTTTATTCATAGACTCATAGTGATGAATTTGTGTACATAATATTATTAAAATGTTATTATGCTTTAATACTTAAACTAAATAAAACATAATAAACAATTGTTATAGTTTAATTTGTCAAGTACCTATTAGGTTTAAATTAAGTTATATATTTTTTATTAAACTGCACAAAATATTGTTTTTAAAATCTTCATGTGTATAATTGATGTCTATTCCTGTCTCCTGATAAATAGTTGTATTATATTTTTTTACTACCTACTTAAATAATTTAATTGTACGTGTAAAAATATCTCGAACAATTAAAAAGGTGTATTATTGCATGTGAATATGCCATATTTTTGATTAATAAATAGCTAATAAAAATTGGAGTACCTGTTCTCCATTTAGAAACGAATGAATTGTGTTAAAAGACGGAAAAATTCTTTTCTTCGAAAACTTTAATATAATAGGTATTATAAATAATATTATAGTTGAATTGATACAGGCGTATAGCTGTATACTGGTATACAAGGAAAATTAAGAAATTTTTGAATTCAAAAAGTTAATGTAATTACAAATTTTATTTACAAAAAGTTATTGACTTTCTTTTTTATTGTAGAGACATAGAGTACCTAGTAAAAACTACTGTAAAATAGTTAAAATATTTTCAAAAATCGTCTACTGCAAGTAAAATAAAATAAAATAAAAAATAAAACAATGAATAAAAGTCAAAAGATTCTACAGTTATTGTAATTTTAAGCTATCGAGAAATATAATAGTACCTAGTATTATTATAGTAGGTACCTTTATAATAATAATGAAATATCGAACTAGGTAGAAACAATTGATATTCGTAGCAGTGGTACAGTCCCGGTCGAAAGAGCAAGTTTGCAACCAATCTAAATAGTAAATAATATTATCAGTTCGTTATCGTTCGTAATCACGTTAACGTCAAGACACGTTCAACATTCAAAATCTTTACGTTGTCGTTTTAAAGTAATTCACAGTATTTATATTATATTATAAAGTGGTCTACTAGTAGCTACTCATACAACGCGATTAACTCTACGTACGGAGACTGTTGATTATGTTGTCGACATCGCGATCGACGATTGCTTACACGGTTTGTAGGATCCGCACATAAATTTGATGGCCGCATCGAAGGCTGCTCGACGTGGACAAAAACCACTGGTGCAGTACTCTACAACGATCGATGGATTAAATGCTTCGATCCTGCCCGCCGTTGTACTGTCCACCGTCACCTGGTATTTGTTACAGTACATCGTGCAACCATTGTTCGGTCCCGATGAGTATTATATAGACGAAGAATTCCACGTGCCTCAAGCACAACACTATTGCCGAGGAGAATTTCATAAAGTTGGTAGTTTATTTGTTTCTGATGTTTAGAAAAAGTATTGTTAAAATGGTCATTTTGGAACCCGTATTAGATAGGGTTGGGCTGTTTAAAAATACTGTCGATTTGTTCACTAATTATTGTGTTTTATACCAACATATGTTTATGCAAAATAAATAAATTGGAGCATTAGTAGTTGGATTATACAACACATACTCAATTCTAGTAGGTAATAATGTTTTCACAGTAAGATTAAAATTAAATTCACTGTTCATTTACATTTAAAATTTCTATGAATATAATATTAAGTAGCCATTTCACAATATTATCAGTATTACAAAAATTTGAAAACCAGTCAATATGCTGACATTCAATTGTTAAATAAACTACTTATTTAAATTAATTTTATCACTGATACTGATTAGGTAATAGTTAAAATTACCTAGGTATCTTGTTGCAATAATAATAATAATTTATTTATGAACATAATAACTTTTTAATCATTTTCATATTCAATTTGTCAACATGCAAATACTTATAGGATAACTACTAAACCTTTTAAATTTCTAAACAAGCGAGAATATATTGATTTTTCAATGGTCTTCATTTTTTATTTGTGGGTCTTTTTCTAATGAAAAAAATAATATGATTATTGACCTATGTGGAGGCTTTCTGATAGTTAATTAGATCTAATTTGTACTTTTGAGAGGTAAAAATTAAAAACGTTTTGTATTTTTTAAAATATTCAGGGGGCAAAATATAACATTTGTTAAAAATGTAATATTATAATTAAAATAATTGTTAAGTAACCTTAGTTTCCAAATAATTTGAATGTTAGCTCAGAATTAATTTTTTACCGTAGATTATAATATTATTATTATTTATAATTGAAACCAAATTTAACACATAAGTAAGTGCACTAGATTTGCATATACATTTTCAAATATCATTCTTTATTCTTTATTTTTATATATTTTTATTTCAAATTTAATTCATATCTATACAGATATACCAGATATACAATTTCTACCTTTATATCCAATATATATATATAAATATATATATGTATCAACATGAATCTAAAATAATCATTCATTGATAATGAGTATTTAATAAAGTTATCTTCAGATATTATTACTATTCATTTTTCAATCTTTAATATAATCATAATATTATATTTCTTAGTTATTTACTTGATGTTTTCATTTTTGTTTCCTTCACTTTTAAAATTAGAACATTGAAACTACAATAAAAAAAAAAAAAAAAAAATATTGAATTTAACAATTAAAGAGAAGTGTCTAACCAAAAAATTTTAATCATAATATTTTTATTACCTCAAATGTATGTATTATAAGTTTGACAAGATATTCTGTATGGTTGAAAAATTATATCTAATAGAAACAACCTATACATTTATATATGATAGGTATACAAACAGATTTAATAAATATACCTATAAATATATATATATAATTATGATCTATATTTTGGTGGGATAAATATTAAATACTTACACATTCTTAAAGTTTTAACCACTTAAAAAAATCTGAATTTTTATATTACTAACAAGTTATGAAAAAAATTTTGTTGACTGTATGTATTATATATTTAACAGTATTATAGTAATATGTCAAAAAAAAATTGTTAGTATCAATATTAAATTTCAATGACAAAAAACGTATAATGTATACCCTCATTAATATACCTATTTTTTTTAGTCAAATCATTAATAAGAATGATAAATAATAATTATTATCAGTTATCACCATAAATAAATAAAGAACATTACTGTAGCAAAGCATTAAAACAGTTTTCAAAATACAGCTTAAAAGAAACATTTAATTTTTAAGATAAGAGTGTGAACATATAGGTTGAAAGATAATAAAAGTAACTTTAATGGTAACCCATTAAAAAATAGGCTTATTCATAAATTAAAAAATGATTTATTGATTAGTACTATACTATTATGTGCATTATTTCATTGGTTTAATAATTTATAAAACCATGTATATCTAAATAATATCATTATAAACTACTGTTTTGTTTTCAGTGGGATCCAAAAATAACTACACTACCTGGACTTTATTTGTTGTCAAGTATTGTGTTAGTACCTTTTATAAAGATATATGACACAATATTGTCATTATTTGGTGTATTGGATAATGATGATCTTCGAGTTAATGATCCATGTTCTTTGGTTGCATTGCGTGCTGTAAATGCAGTAGGAGCTCCAGCATGCTTATATTATGCATATTATCGTTGTCAGCTACTTCTTTTTCCGGTTAGTTTGTACATTTTAATTATTATAAATATTACTAAAATCTTGGATCCACCTTTTTAAGTTATTATTTAACCAATTTTAGTTGATAATTTTCAAAATGTACAAGGTGTCAGAAAATACGTAATTATTTTCATAAATTAGTTAAATATGTGCACTTTTTTTTGAAACATGAGAATAACATACATATTACTTATACATATTCTAATTCTTAATTACAGGATGAAAATAAGAAAACAAAGATTACTAAATGGACTTGTATATTCTTGGCACTGAATGTAGCGACATTCCCTGTTATTTATGCACCATATTCAATGCTTTACTATACAGATGCATGGGCTACAGCATCTGTTTTCTTATGGTACTCCAGTCATTTGAGTAATGAAACTCATTCCTTGGTTAAAATTATATTTGGCGGTTTTTCTGTTCTATGTCGTCAGACAAACATTGCATGGTTAGTATTTGCATCCATTATAGATGTGTGTCACTGCGCCGAACAATGTTTTCCTACAATAAAAAATAGTGTTTCTATATTTTCATACATCCAAGTAAGTATTACAATAATGCAATCAATAATAAAATATAAATTTTATATTTAATCTTTTTTTTTTTACAGACTTCTATTGCTGAATTGTACTATTGCTGTTCAATTAAAAAAAAGAATAAATCCAAGAAGTTAATAGAATTTTTTCAGAAATGTTTACGCCTCACCAGCCCAAGCATCATAGTTATTGTATCTTTCATTTCATTTGTGGTTTTGTTAAATAATGGTGACATAGTTGTTGGTGATCGACATGCACATATTCCTCGTTTTCACCCAATGCAATTGTGCTACTTTGTGATATTTGTATTAGCATTTTCATTACCGTGGTTATTGTCTCAAACTTATTATCAAAGAAAGATTTCTAATTCTGTTAACAAACATTTTAATTTAGTTAAAGCTTTTAATGAAATTCACAATAATACATCTAAAATATTTGTTCTAATCTTATTAATAATAATATCTGGATTAGTGTATTTTAATACTATAGCTCACCCATATTTGTTGGCTGACAATAGGCATTATACATTTTATGTTTGGCGACTGTTGTTTAGTCCTAGTAAACCAGTCTTTTTAAGATATTTACCAGTACCATTTTATGCATATGGTCTATGGTTAGTGGATAGAACGTTGATGCAATCATCAATTGCTTATAGATTGGCATATTGGATAGTAACACCCCTTATTCTTTGTGCTCAGTTTTTGTTGGAGCCTCGTTATTTTGTAGTACCTTATCTCATGTATAGGTTACATAGTAATATATATTTTACACATTTTTATACTTTTAAAGCAGCATTTATTGAATTTATAGCATACCAAGTTTTTAATTTTATTATTATGTGGGTATTTTTGTATAGTCCTTTCATTTCAACCATGGACAATACGGGTCGATTGGATCGCTTTACATGGTGATATTTATTGTTAATTATTACTAAATTATAATTTAAATTTTTATTTTGTTTAAAATTCTACATTATGTAATGTGGGCTGGTTATATTTGTTTGACTGTGATTTTGTTTTTTTATGATAATGATAGATAAGCACAAATATAAATAGAAAATATAATTGAATTGAATTATTAAATTGTACAGTATTTGTAACTGCAATCAAATGTTAGAAATCTTATAACTATGTAAGCAATAACTCGCCTATCCGGTACTGATAAAAATGTATATTTTAAAATTAACAAGTTGGTAAAACAAATATAAAACATAATTGATATAACTACATCATAGAAACGTATGTTTGAGCAAAATGTGATTATTTTTTTTAATCATTAAAAATTAGAAATAGAAGTATTGGCAAATTAAATATCAATTATATTATATTTTAATAATTGTTTTCATATTATGTCAATAAATTTTCCTTAAAAGAATCCTATTAAATGTTGTTACTGGTATATATTTGATGATAGATCACAATAAACCTGATCTGTATTTTTTCAATAATCACTTATTAAGTATTAAGTTTTACTATGTAACCAATTTGAATTATTTACATCTACTGTGATAAGTGTCATAAATTGTATTTTAACATCAATTATGTTGAATATAAAATTTTTATTAAAGAAATTACTACACGTGCCAATTTGCATGAACAATCGCTAAACATTTAATTAATTAATAGTGAGCTAATAATCTATTAAACATAATTAAGTGATTTCAATTAGTCCATTAAATTTTATTGAACCATTAAATTAATGTTTCTGTAACTCGGAATAGTTAAAATAAATTTCCAATGTTTTTTAAGAAAAAATAACTTACTGTATAGGATTAATTTGTAAGACATGCTAGGTCGCAAAAACAGGCTGTTGAATAAATTTCATGTTTATATAATAACAATTACATTAAAAAATATATTAACATGAGAAAAATTATGTTGATACTCTAATTACAATTGTCGCACATCAAATTACTTAACTTATTAACAATGTATGAATATTTTTGTGGAAATTGTAGATATCCATTTTATTAATTCTTGTTGATAAAATGAGAATTTTTTCTGAATTGATTGTATGTATAATATTGATTTATTAATATTATATTTTTATTGATTAATTAAACTAAATCATATTGAAATTAGTAACTAAAATATAAAAAGAAAACCTATATAAATTATATTAAATTAAATATACATATTTTCTTTCTATTATGTTATTTTAATAAAAATAATATGTTATTAAAAGATTAAACGCTATGATATTGTTGTATTGAACTATGTATCGATATTACAAAATATTTATTTTTGTTTTAACTAAATAGAGTTCTACTTAAAAAATAATGAATTTTATATTTTGCAATTGTTTCTAAAACAAAGTGTATAGATTTAAATATTATTTATTTTCTGTATTTTTAAACATAAAATGTATTGAAATATTAAGTAAGACTGTCATTAATTTTTTTGATATAAATAAATTTAAATATTTAACTATTGATTTATTTTTTATTTATTTATCAAAAAAATTGATAAGTTTGTCAATATTTTGTTATAAATACATACAATATTAAATTTATTCATAATGATTATTTATTAATTAATTGTTATTCTTCCATTTTAAATTAGTATAGTATTTACCTAGGTAGGTATTTTTCCAAAAATGTTTAGATTTTTCGAGTCATAACTTAGTTTAAAATTTAGATATATTTTTCTCTATTAATTCTTTCAAAAAATAATTTTGATTGAAGCTTTTTTATTTACTTTTCATAATGTATATATATTGTGATTAGAAGTACCTTAAGTACTTAATAAGTAGTAAGTATAATAAATTATATATTGACATTTACCAAGCATATTTTAAAATATAATCATATTCCAATATAATTTCCATAATCCCACATAATTTTTATAACTAGTTTAATTTTTATATATTTTTATTAAATATTAATTTTTAATGTGTTACGTAACTTACTGAAATATGTCAATATTTTTATTATTGATATTACATAGTTGGAAATAAATCAAGCATCAATGTTGAAACTAATAGTTTCATTTTTATAATCAATAAAAATAATCTGTGATACGATATTATATGATAAATTGATAACTTAAAAGTCACATTTTGTGATTTGAGATTGTAGAATGTAGGTAGTAGTTACTAGATAGTTACCCTTAGACCATATACAATGGATGGAGCTATAGGTCAATATTTTGATGTACATGTTAGCGACAAGTTGCCAATTATATAGCTTTTACTGTGTATGTGCATGCGACAAGTCACACATTTTTCCCAATGATATGATAAATATGAATATAATATCACAGAATAATTTTGTATAAAGGTGTTAAAGTTAATGAAAATAGTTAACTCAAATTAAGTTAAAAGAACACAAGATCGATAAGTTAGAAGTCAACAATTATAAATTTAACTCAATAAGTTAAAATTTAAAATAGAAAAAAATATTAACTAAACTTAGTTTAAAAAAAGTTAATTTCTTTTTTAATTAGTATGTAAATCACATGATTGACTATGTCTTTATAATTTACTAAATTATAAAAAACAATTTTATTGAACTTTTATCATAGTGTACATATCCTTATACATTATAAGATATAGTAATTGGAGGTCATATAACATTAAAATTTAAAACAATACAATTAATAACTTATAATTTTAATAAAAAAATTTCAAATATTAACTACAAAAAGCTAAGTTATTTTAGCTGTCAATTAAACTCTTTAAGTTCATAACTTGATTAAAAAATAAACTTACTAGTTAGGTAATGCTCACCTTTGATTCTGTGATAATATGATCATTTGTTTTTAAGCTTCGAATTCCAATTTTCCAACTTAATAACAACAACTTTGGATTGACATTAGTTATTGTAACTGTTTTATTTTTTTTTATAAAATTATTTTTGGGATAATGGCACCAAAAAAGAGTACTAGTTCATGTGTATTTTGTTTGAATTTTCTATACAAAAATAAAAACATCTCTTTACACTCGTAAGTCATAAATCTATCAAGCCAAATCAGTCCATACAGGCTTCACTCTTAAACAAGCACAATGTCCAGTTCTGTAACTGTTTATGATGTCCAAGTCCCTTCATCGCCTACGGTTAAACATCTCGGACTAACACTCGACAGCAGTCTGACCTGGGCACATCATATTAAAACTACTTTAAGTTAAATACTAAGCTGTGCATGCTCAAGACACTCCTTATGAACAATAAACGCTAACTCAAACATTAAACTACTCATGTACAAATCCCTATTAAAATCTATGCGGACCTATTGACAATTTAATTTTAATACTTAATAGTAGAAATTAATAATAAATATATTAATCAATTTATTCAAAGATAAATTCATCGAATAGATAACTAGTTGAAATCTGCATAATTTATTAAAGTAAAATAGATTAATAATCATTCATCATGAAATACGAATAAATATGCAGTTAGTAGCTAGGGCATACACAGTAAAGGCCACATAACTGGAGAGTGGCGACTCGTCAGTCGTCGCTGACATAGTGAGTAGTGACATACTGACATAGTGACATGTACATCCACTACATCATCGACATTATGGGTAATTCGTGGGCCATGGCTCTATCCATTGTATTGTACATTATGATCCAAGTAGTTATCACGGTCTTAGAATGATAACAGTTACTATCACCTATCATCAATATGGCAATATCAAATAATACAGACTGACAAGGAGAAAATGATACCTAATCAATAAATTAATTGCTACAAGTATGAAAAAAAAACTCTAAAATCGGGAAATACAATAATTATAATTTTATATTTGTAAATAGTTAATAGTGAATAGTGTTAATACGTATTACATATTATATATTTGTCGAGTATCCATAGTGAGTCGAACCCCCCCCTAATCGGCCTAACCCCTTCAGTACGCCAATGTCCCGTGCTAGTAATACATTATATTAAATAAATTGTTTGTACACTTATTCATTATTCACAAATATTAAGAGTATTAACAGTGGATATTTTTCTAATGATTTGTTTACCTGTATTATTATTGTGTATTGCAACAGATGTAAAGATGAAAATTGTAATGCTGAAAATTAAATTAAACCAGCCAGTCGTGGTATAGTACCCGTAGTTATAGCCAGCAACCACTCAACACTTAAAAACATTAAAATAAAGTAAAAAACATACAGGCTAGATTTAAACATTTAGGTGTTGTAGATAACTGATGTAAACATAATTTAATTACAATATTATACACTAGGTATTTAAAAGCAAGTATAAAACTATAGTTGGGAAAGATTATTTTTATTTTGCTTCTTAATTCTTATTTTTACATTTTTTACACGTCAATATTGGTTATTTCTATGAAATATAATATTTAAGCTATTTGAAATAGGTACTTGCAGATATTATAATACATATAATATAGTTAAAGTTTGGTATAGATTTGGTAACATCTTACCAAGTTTTCAAGTTAAATACAGATATTTCCCTTTCAGTGTTCAGAAAAAAGTTTGTTTTAATTTCAGTGTATTTGCTTAATTTAGGTACTTATTTTGATAATATAAAACTTATACAGTTTTTAGTTTTTTAAGAAAAATCACTTATTTTCTAATGGGGATTAAGATTAAGAATAAATTTAAACTTCTATTATAAATTATACAATTAAGATTTAAAAGTAGAGAATATGTTTTCTCATACTATTTTTTTTTTTTTACTAAACAATCATAATTCAATCAAACAATTACGATTTAAATCTTATAAAAATTAATAAGCCAATTAATAAAAATTGAGAATTAATATTTTCAAACTATCACAATGTTTTTAACAGAAAATATGAATGAACATTTAATAATCAAAAGCATAATTCAAAATAATTATGTGGTGGAGATAAATGATTCAGATTATAAAAGTAAAGAATTGTAGTCATTTTAAAATAACAATGAATAAAATACCACAAATTTAATACTTTTCAAGACTAGTGTCTTGTATTAAAATATTTCTTTGTACCTACTACAAAATTATAATATAACTAATGTAAGTAAAGATTATTAAAATTATTTACTCAGAAAAGGCCATAAATATTAGAAAAAAATCATAAATTGTATAATTTTTTTATCAATCTATAACTGACTCATTAGCATAAATTAAATTATATACTTAACATTTATAACTGTTTCAAAATTATTAGTATTAATTATCATTTATCTAGCGTCATATTTTCACCTTCAATAAAGAAATTAAGTACTTAAATTTCACATCAATATTTAAAATAAATTATATGCACTTTAAAATTACATTTCTGAATAAAAATAACTTCTTATTTTTTAAGGTTTTCATGCACAATATTATTTATTTTTATGTATACAGTAGAACCTCTCTAATCTGTCACTTTCGAGACTGGGGGTGTGGTCGGAACACGATAAAGGTCAGATTATTAGAATATACAGAACATTTTTTTATTTACATATTACATACAAGATTATATCAGAAATGTATTATGTTTTACATAACTTACTAGCAATTAATTTTATATATCTTCTATAAAGTAGAAAATCCAAATTGTATTTTTAAATTACATAGTATTCATATCAATAATACTATGGCCGTATCAACCGGAGCGGCGGACCAGCCGAGGGTGGATGAAAGGGGTTCTACTGTAATTATATTTTATGTAATATTTAACAAGTTATAAATTATTTTTTTAATAAAATATTCCAGTTGATATTTTATAAAAATGTATGAAAATGTATTATTTTATTTAAAGTAAAATACATTATTGGCAATGTTTATAACTCATAATATGTCCAAATAAAATGTATTGAAATAGCATAAATGGATACGTATTTCTAAAAATTCATTGAATTATTTAAAATTAAAACTTCTTACAGATAACTAGTTCAATTTCAACATAAAATAAGTACCTATTTACAACACTGATGCCAATTCAACATAATCTTTTTAAAGTGATTTATAATGTATGTTTTAGATTACTTTTTTTTTTTTTACTCATGTATAATACTAGTAATATTTAAAAGTTACATAAATAAGATCAGCTTAAAAGTTTAACAATATTAAAAATTATTCAAGTTTCATAACAATATTTATGATTTGTCTAAAACATTATTTATAATTATAATAGTTATTATTTTAAGATACTTTATTTAACAAGATGTTGATGAACATTGATAATATTATTTTTTACCAAGTTGTGGTTTTTTATTGTTCAACGGAAAACAATTTGTCATTTAAACATATTGAATAAACTGTACAGACTGCAGAGCAATCAGTAATCAATGTGAAAAATAATTAATTTTCACTGTTGAGCATATTCCTACAAAATTATATGATTAAATGTTTAAAATACTTGCTATTTATATTTTATTTTATATTGTACTTTACTAAACACACTTAGAGATAATAATCTTTAGAATATAAAGCTTTTAATACTGACATATATTTTGTATAATTATTAATGGTCATAAAAATAATTTACACATATATTTCTAATCGATAAATACCACTGATTTTATTGTTTAAATTATTATTTTTATTTTCAAATGTATGGAATTCCATTTCTTTTATTGTTGTTCTCCAACTCTATAACATTATGATATTTATAAAACACAATTATTCTAATGCTGCTGCTCCAGAAATGATTTCAATCAACTCTCTGGTGATCACAGCCTGTCTTGTACGATTGAATGTCAAAGTCAGCTTGCCAATCATTTCAGCTAAATAAAATGCATAAATGATAAGTATTTTTGAAAATTGAAAAAAAAAATCATATTAAATAATACTATAATAATAGAATTTAAATTACCTGCGTTCTTGCTAGCATTATCCATAGCTGTCATCCTTGATGATTGCTCACTGCAAGCAGACTCTTTCATTGTGTAATATAATAAAGCAGCAACTGTAAATTCTTGGTAAGATTCCATAACACCTTGATCAATACTGTCATATAACTGTAACTTTGGTGCAGCTAACAAAGTTTTAGCGCTCAACAATGGTACTTCTTCAGTTTGATAAGACACAACAGTCCTTTAAACAAATGATTAAAAATCAAAATATAATTTTCTATCAACACCAATAATATAAGTAATAATTCAAAAATAAAAATACTTGAATCGGTTGTAAACAATTTTTCCAATGTTGAAATCCAACTGTATCAGTTCATTAGCCACTTTAGATGCATCCAAAAATGTTGGTGGTTTGCGACCAACTTCATTAGCTACTACAGCAATATTTTGGCCATACAGTCTGTTAACATTAATCATAAATTAAATTTTTTTTTTTAATTTTTAAACAACTATTAAAATATGTCAAATATTTTATTAGATTGTACATGACATTATCTGGACAATTTTCACTTAACTTCGACATATAATTTATAGAATTCATTCTTTTTACTATATTTTATATTTTTATCAAATTAAACATTAATATCAAATAATTAAATTGTTAAAATTTATATTTAATCGCTTAGCTGTATTAAAAATCTTGAACATTCACTACAAATGTAATTTTTTTTAAGTATTATAAGATATTAAAATATAATAGTAAAATCAAAATATTGTTTACTATTTAGTGATAATATCTGGTTGAGAAAGCAAAAATCATGATGCTTTGCTAATTACTCAGGTTATAAAAAGTAAATAATAATTATTACTTCTTTAATTTTTATGCTCATAGGTAAAATGTGGTTAGTGTTGGGTTTGTTGTATAATATTTGTTTTACATACTTATAATAATGTTCAACGTTAAAGGTTTTTGTATCAAAATTATTACATTAATTTTCCCATAATATTTATTATACTATCTTAATAAAAGATAGGTACATTTTATGATTTAATATATAAACTATTGTTATTTTTATCAATTAACTAAGTAAACTTTATAAATACAAAATATTTAAGTATCCAATAACACCAACAATTTAAATATGCTCAAATAAATAAATGGCTGACTTATTTTCATAATAACTCAGGTATAAATTAAATTAATTTTAAAGAAATAAAACAATAAATTTTTGATTTATCTTTTGTATTGCATGATTAGGAAGAAGTCGTTAAATAATCCATATTTCATTTTATGTATATTTTTAGTATACATTAAAGTTCAATCACTAAACATTGAAAAACTATGACCAATGGACATAAATATATGTTATTTTTCTATAAGAAATACAAACTTAATGATATAAATATAAATCAATATTTATATAAATGGTTAACACGTTTGCTGCGGCTCAATTTTGTATACACATACCTCAGTGCTCATCAAATTTACGGTTGTATTTTTATTATTTTTTTTATGAGGCCCATTAGGAAAATAGAAAATATGAGGTACGGATGCACACACATATATAGTAATATATATTGAACAACACTGACAAATAAAAAATTAAAACGTAACTCTGGCCTAATTGAAAATAGTTGAAAATTAATGTAAAAATGACACCTTACGACATTATCCCACAGCCAACGTGTTAAGAGACTAAGATCATTTTATATACACAATGTAAGTGTATTTTTTATTTTTTTATGTTTAAAAAAAATATTACTTTAGCACTAACAAATATATTTAATAGGTTAACATAAAAAAAATTAAAAGAATTACATTTCAGTCAGTTCTATCAACATAGTTTGTTTCTATGTTAAATGCTAAAAAATATATGATTTATTGATGTCATTGAACACTAAGTGAAAAATTGTATGATTGAAACCTCAATGATGTATACAAATGGTAATAAAAAAATAAGGCAGAATAATAAGGTCCAGATTTTAATGCACCAAAAAAGATTGAAAATGCTCTAAAAAAAAAGTAACTAAAAATGCATTTTATTGAGAAAATGCACTTAAAAAATAACTTATATATTTTTATTAAATTATTGTTTTATAGGTAATTAATTATATTTTAATTTTATTAAAAAATAATTGAAAATCAAAACATTTTATTTGTAACTAACGACGATAGATTGGGCAATAATAAATGAAGATAAAATAGATAATATTGTATGTTTAGAACAATTTATAAATTGTAAGAAAAATCAGTTGTATCATAGATATAATATTCTTAGTATATTTGATCTATGGATGTAATATGTATAAATACAATATATTATATTGTACAAATATGCATTAAAAAAGAAAAAATAACCAAAAAATGTTAAACTATGTTCTAAAAATGAAAAAATATTGAAATTTGCAAAAAAAACAAAATAAAAATTTCACCTTTGAAGTCTCTGTAACATGAATCAAATTATAAAATTGGAAAGCACTGTTTAAAATTAACCAAAGAAAGATGCACTTTGCATTGAAATACGGGCTCTACTAATTAATACTAGATTTTAATTATTTTGTTATAAAATACCTCTGCAAAAGTGCACGAGACTTGTCACCCACACAGAACACTTTTGATTGAGGAGAATCTACGGACTCTGCGCCTAATTCGTTACGAATGGTTTTCGCAACGTTTGTGTGGACTGCGCCACAAAGACCACGATCAGACGTAATAGCGACAATTAATTTGTTGTTGTCACCGGTTTCCGCTGCTTCGGTGGCACCAGACTTTTCAAAAAATGCCTGAGAAAAGATAATACTTACACATTAAATAGGTATAAGAATTTTTAACTCTTCGGAGACTTAGTAATTCGTTACGTAGTTATGACTGTAATTTTATTTTACATTGCTATTATTACGATTTGCCTTAACGCCTTCACCGTACGGACGGGCTTGACGGAGTTCACGTTCGGCTCTCGCGTACTTAGCGGCAGACACCATCTTCATGGACTGCGTGATTTTCTGGATATTGGTCACAGATTTTAAGCGCATCGAAATTTGTTTCAAAGTGGCCATGGAACGGTTTTGCTGTTGACCAGCGGCGGCGCCCTTCCTGCAGACACATAAGAAACAATAAACGCAACATTAATAACGTGCACCGGAAACGCGGGCGCGTTTTTTTAGTCATCGGCATCGGAAAAAATGGAGAAACTACAAAAATCCCAAGACAAAATTTTGGATGACCACGTTTCAACCGACAGCGCGCGTGCGGACGGCGTTACGAGAACGCCATCGCTGTTTTAATACTCACAGGCAAACCACCATTGTCGTCGGTTTCGAGATCATCATCATCGTGGCGAAGTTAGGTCGGCAGCGAAAAATGAAAAATATTTCGTGCGAATTTCGACGGAGCGATGGTTAGGCTGATGTTGGTTTGAAGAGTGTGAGTGCAGACGGTCCAAAAACTGTACGGCGGGGTCAAATAAAGGGTACGCGGACTGCAATCGAGTTATCGTTTGGTACGCGACTTATCAGCGTCAGGCGTAGTCACATGACAGCTGTTTTTCTGGCGTGGAGAAGCGTTTCGCCGTTGCGTACCGTTCGCTACTTCTGATGCGCGTTACGGAGGCTGTTCGTGGAGGTACCGTGCGCACACGCCGGTCAAAAAAGTAAAGAGTAAACAATTCTTTATTCGTGTGTTGTTGGAATTTAAACGTTTAATATTAAATACCGTAATTGAGTATCTAGGTACCTATTTAATGTTATTACATCGTCTATCGATAAGTGATTATTTGAATGCCACGAAAAAACTGTTGAACATATTTTCAAAAAAAAATGATTGTCTTATTATATAAAATAAGTCAACAACTTATATAATGATACTTTGGACGAAATAAATTATTATTATTAAGGACTACTATATTAGTGACTATTGGTAAGTTTAAAAAAATCATATTACTGTAGTTTCTATAAGAAAAATAAAAATAAAATTATATTACAAAATATGCTTTCTATTAACTAACCGATTTTGGTTATGATATTTTTAACAGACAAATACTGAATTATACCAATATTTGTATATTGAAGAAAAAAAACTTAACATACATGTTATGAATGTTTTCTATAGAAATTGTATTTACATAATAAATGCAACTTTCTTTTAACAGATTTATGAAAGTGCTTATATTATGAACTAAGATAGGTATATTGATTTTATTCCATGTTTTATACTTATTTAACTTTAACATGGGAAAATTAAATCAAGAATGTAATAACTTCATGGTTAAAGATAAAATATTCTATTTAATGAATTTTTGTCAATAGTTGTTTTGAAAAATTTGTTGGAGGCTGACAAGAAATTAAATCAAAAATATTTTTATTCTATTTAATAAAATGTAGGTATTCTAAATACATTATTGATGAATACCGAAGAACAAAATTAATTAAATTATCATATAATTAAAAATGATACATAAGATAAAATAATAATTTTTTTAAATTTTATAATACACCAAACTTTTTTTTTAACAAACAATGAATTTATTGTGGTTATAAAAAAAAATTTGTTTTGAAAAAATTTTTACATGAAATGATAGAATTTTAAATTTTAATAGATTGATAGTTAAAATTAGTCTGTTAGAATTAAAATAATATTAGTTCAATTTTAAATCAACTTAAATTGTATTGTATTAATTAAAAATGAATAGTTTACTTTTTTTAAGAAATATTTAGGTAGGTATTTAGGTGCTAAAAATAATTAAAGACAAATATTTTTTAAATAGCAAATGGTTTTATAAATATTGTAATATACCATAATAATAATTAATCTTATGATTTTAGAAATATTTAGTTACTTTTAGTTAATTACATGTTTAAAATGTATCTTTACATAGTTTAAAAATGAAATTATGGCTGTATATGGACAATATGGTATATATATTTAACATAATATATAATTATTTGTAAAGCAAAATTTCAATAGCAAAATTTAATGTTAATTTGCCTCTATTATTGAATCTATTTAAATATAGTTTAGAATGCTAATATTATGTTAATAAGTAATTACCTAGTTTAAGTTATATGACCACAAATGTGTAAACAATGAAGATAATTATAATAAAAGTTTTTACAGTTACAAGAATAAATATCTCGGTGAAAAAATTATAAAACTAATACATTCATCATTCTGCTCAGAATTTATAATGAAAAAAAAAAATGGTTGAACGATTATAAAGAACAAGACAACTAGAATTTTAAAATAAGAAATAATTGTTCCTAACTGTTTAAAAAAAAAAAAGAACTATGCGAGGATAGAATAAAATATTTAATATTGTTTTTAGAATATTAAAATTAATGTCCGCACTTTGTACATAATTTATAAAGAATTAAGATCATGCTTATGACATAAGAATTAGTCATCGCTTATTTTCATCTAAAAACTCGGTTTAGTTAGACTTGAAACAATTAGTTATTTTTTTGTTGATACGTACAACCGTCGTTATTTTAGGTGTTGTAGTGGACATGCCACAAACGAATCGGACTGGTATTTAATAATATTGAAACATATTTTCTTCTTCGTATAATTTTATTAGGTAGAAGTACCGCGATCAAAACGAATTCGAAGATTTAAAATAAATAATAATAATAAAAGGTTCTCATGGTAATCCTCATGACATTGATTCACGGAGAGATTGATCCTGGATTTGAGAGGAAAGCGCATTTAAGCAGGCTAGGGAAGAGGTTAAGCTCATCGTCGTGCTCAACACTGAATGGGACGCTCAAAACGTGTAACCACCGACGTGTGCTTTTGTCAGAATCATTTGTTTTGACCGCCACAACGTATACTCTACACGTCCGCCAATTTAATAAATAGCGGGTAGCACGTGACCTACAAAATCCACAGGATTACTCTACAAGCACATGGCTATCAAACGATTGCGCTCACTTTAGTCATTTTACCTGTAATTTTATAGGCCGTATGCAAACATCTAAAACGGCCATGGTACGTTTGTGCACATTTTAAAACTGCTATCGGAAATTTGATGTACTCTATTTGAGCACTGCAGGCATCAAATAACCATTTGCATATTTACAAAACAATATCATACGATTATTTATTTTGATTTCCGGTCGTGATTTTGACGTTAAATTATATTATTATTGTTATTGACGTTATATGTATATATGTTATTATTATGCACAATATATTAACATTCAAATCCAAACACAATTCTGTTTTAATTCTTAATCATAAAATAATCTGTATCTGTGAAATTTGTAATCTGTGTTGTTGTTAATAGATAAATAATAATCGGATTTTATTATAATTTTTATTATCAAATAGCTCTGTATAAATGACGATGTACAACATTTCTGATAAAACGTTCAAAATGTGTTTAAACGGTGATCAGTCATCACCCATCGCACACGACAATGTATATTATATAGATATAACTAATTTTTCATGTGTCGGCATCTATTGCGGTATTACTACGTCAGTACAACGGTTATTAATGTTGTGTGCCGTTCATAAAAGGTCTCGTTGTATTGTTGGCATTGTTGCAGTACACCCTTTGTGTTATATTGGTCAATAATGGGATGATATTAGAGCTTCGATGTTTGTCGCTTATAATATTCCAAGTGCACGCATACGTAACATACAGCGCGCGCGCGCACGTACTTCGGAACGTGCAACTACACGTACAGTCGTGCAGACACGTACACACGCACATGCATGTTACGATAACTTTAAAGTCGCACGTTTTCACTTCAGCATAATATAAAATCATAAGAGCGTAAGTATTTCTGGTACACATTGATTGCGTACGCGATGACCTCCTATAACCATACGCGATTTTCACTCGCGATCTCGTCAGCGGATAATATTTTAGACAGTTCACGAATTGTGGATGTGAGCGCGAGCACGCGCGCGCGCGTTTGTGTGTGTGTGTGGGGGGGGGGAAGGACCTTAATTAGTTTTAATATTTTTTTTTATTTTAATTTCAAACTAATTTGTTCATTTTATAACACGTCTGTACGACTGTACTTACGGCTTTTATCGTTCTTATTCGTCGGTTTTGGTTGTCCATTCTATTCGTCCAATGGGCAATGACCCTTTTCGCATACCGTCGCCGAACGCAATAATAGTTCATATTTGTACATCATATTTTAATTGTTTATGCTTACAGTTTTAGGTAATATTGGTCGTATTATTTTAATTTTTACTCTTTTAAGTGCCACTTAATTTCAAAAGTGTATTAGGCGAGTATGAATGTAGATTATAATTTAGATTTTTATCCATAAATATGTAGTAGAAAATATTCACTTAAAAAAAAAAAAAAAATATATAGTTGCCTTGTGGTGTTGAAGCGTCATTGTATAATAATTCGACACGACCGATTTTACAAGAGTAAAAAAAAAATCTATACTCATATTTTATGTCTATATATACATGTTCAAAGGGCGCACACAGAGATATAAATATAACGTGGTCCGAAACCATATAAACCGCGAAACGGGCGTGACTTACTCTGATTCTTTAGTATTATTATTAATATTATACACTTTATCATGTTATATACGTGTTCCTTTATACCGTATTCATTAACAATAGTGCTATATATATACATAAATATAAATATATATATATATATATATATATATACATAAATAAATAAATATATATATATCATAAAAAGGCAGTATTAAAAATATAAAATATATACGTTTTGAACTTTACGTCGCCGGCTGGCCGGCCGCCGCCTGGGCGACGACAATTGTAATGCCTATAATATAATAATATAAATTTGGTGTGGGTTTATTGTAAATAAATTCGAATGTTTTTTTTATTATAGTAAGTTTATGCGTCAAAATAATCCATCGATAACACGGTTATGACATATTTTGTCGGGGCATAGTCAAAGAGGACGCATTGGCGGCACTAGATGTCTAGATGCTAACGGAAGTAATGGCACCGTTTGATGTTTATTTACTTACAATATATACCACTTATATACACCGTCCTATACATAGTTAATATCGAATAGTACACCGTGGTATTTATCGGAAACTAAAACCAGCAGCTCGACGGGCGGACTCGTTTGTGCAAAGCAAAAGGACGATTGGTGGTGTGATAGTGGTGGTGAGAGGAGGCGAGGAAAATCGTCCGAAATCATTAAAATTGCTTACAAATATTATATATTTATATATCTAAAAGCTTTTATGCGTACGATTTACCTACCTCTCGTTTGTCGTTACGATGACAACGACGACGATAATGATATTAATCGTAAAACTATATATATATATATATGTTAAGAGAAGAGTTGGCGGCACGGGAGTGGTTCGACCCTTATATCGCTGCAGTATTATATATAGGTAGGTATGCTATATAACACGGGGTGACCTTGGTCCTACCGCACTACGACCCGGATAGACGGAAGGATATGCGCGAGCTGCAGCTGTACCTACGTAATAAAATAATAGTAATAATAATCGTAACTCTGTAAGTATAAAATATAATACACCTACACGGGTTTATTTTATCCAGCTATATTTATATATAATATGTGTGTGTGTGTGTGTGTGACATCGTTGGCCGATCGATACTTTGTCAGCGGCGGCGGAAGCGCAAACGCGCTCGAGGGAGAGGTTGGCGCGTAAAAAAACTTAAATGAAAAAAATTCACACACACACACACACACACACACACACACACATGTATATAATATCGTTTAATGTATATTTATATTATATACTGCGTGTGTGTGTGTGTGTGTGTGTTCATAGAGGATATCGTCATTATGGCAAAGGCCGTTCTTTGCGACGGTCGGTCGTCTAGGCGCGCGCACTACACAATACGCCGACGCAGTGCTCGGCCGTTGGGAAAACCCAAACTGGCGAAATAACGGTTTTAGGGGCTGAGGATCATAAGCGTTGCTCGCCGTCCCCGTGCCGCCACCGTCGTCCCTGCCGCAGGAGGCACACCCCATTCGCGCGGCCGCGCACTTGCGCACACCGGCCCTGCACGTAGGTATATAATATATTATATTATGTATATAAACCGTATTGTACATTACATATGCGAGGTACATAATATATACTATTATACCGCCTATCACCCACCGGTTTGTGGGCGCGGGTGGGTGTGTATTGGTGCGGTGCGCAATATTTGACGTGCACGTTATAATGCGGCGAATTACAACGCTTCCGGGGCCTTGTGTATCGTATATAAATCTATGTTCGCGTACCTATGTGTAATATTATTATGTACGCGATAGTCGGGGGAGGGGGGGGCGCTTTGGTGGGTATATACCCATTACACCTATGTGCGCACCCACCCGGACGAGTGCACATGACGGCTTATACGCCCGCGGAACGCGGTACAGGCCGCGATCGTTCTACAATCTTCGCGTACAGCGTACGACGGTGCGCGATGACGATTTACAGTGCTCAATGATAATATTATTATATTGGTAGGCGGTGATCGTCGTGTACGAAGTTTCCACGACGCGGTTTCCCGAATTATTCGTGAAAATTCGCCGCGGCGATTTATCGTCGCCGCCACCCAACGCTTTTCCACGATTTGGCGTCCAACTGTAACGCGCGATGGCCAAACGGTTTTTCGTCTAAAAGTCCAAACATTGGACGTCGAACCGCACCGCGGTTATTGCGGTTCGGCTGCAGTGTAGAAGTATTTCAAGCATATATATTAGGTATATGTTTGGAGTAACTCGTCGACATTTAGCGGGACATTTCAATCGCGCTCGTACGTGCTTCCGCCGCAATCCACCACTTAATACTGAACTTTGACCTCTAACGGCTATAATCGCAGTTATAACTATATTAGTTTGTTGATAATCGATATTTTCAACATCAAAGTTTTTGGTGTAAGACCGAAATAAAATATATATATTAAGTGTACGCGTATAGACTTTCGGAATACGTTTTAATTATAATAGCCATACGCGACACAGGAAACACTCTGTATAATCAATTGTATATGCACGTAATAACTTGAAGTGTTTAAATATTTTTTTATCGTCTCTCCGCGTCCTCTATCCCACTTTACACCCCACACCGTTCTTTAACTCGATGACCCTTTTTTTATTCCGTTCCTCCGTCACATTCCGAGAAAATTTTTATTATACGTTCCGTTCCTAACACCGCCGTGTACCCCGCCTACGAGCGTCACAGTATTACATATTATTATTTATTCTATGTACATAAACGTAAACACAAAAGTATACAACACACACAAACAAACAGCTTCCATTTTAATCTCGTAATTGAAAACGATGGATGAGGAATTTTTTATGGTTTTCGATAATTTCTTTATTGTCGCTTTTATAGAGCCTTTGTAGTCGGCTTTATACATATGTATATACATACAAGAAATAGAAAAACAATACACTCTAAAGTTCAATAAAACAATTTTCCGAGGGTATCGTGTTTGAAAATATAATATATATAATATATAACATACATAGTCACTTTAAAAGAACAAACCTTTTATTGTTATCTTTTATATTTATTTTTCCTCTTTCCCTCTGTCACTCAGTTTTATGTTTAGCATTATTTCATCGGCGTAGATTTATTATTTGTAAGTGTTAAAATAATGGTTATAATATAATGTTTATTCTATCGAAAAATATATTCAACCGTATCTGTCAATCATTATTATTACAGTATATATTTTATTTATTACAATGAGAAAACAATATAATTATAATGCTTTATAAGATATTTACACAGTTGTGTAGTCATGTTCATCCTGTTTGAATTTAATTACGATGAGCTCACATTTGTATAAATCCAAGTAATGTTTATTACTCATTAATATTCGTAATCTGTATAATATATATAAACGTAAAATTGGTTACAGATTGGTGTGGGAATGTAATTTGGACAGGTGAGTGGTAGTTTTAATTAAATTTCAAAACTGCAAATTCATCATATTTGATGAGCAATTATTGAGAACAGACATTGTTGAACATTTAATTGATGAATAAATCACGATTTACGTATAATGAATACGGTAAGAATTTCACAAAATGTATTAAAATAAATATATATTTATGCACAGAAAAATATGCTACTAGATTAAATATCTATTGAAAATTTAAAAATAACTATAGGCAAAATTTAAAAGTAGGCATTTTTTTTTTTTTTATGTAAGACACTAACAGTCTAATAAAAACAATAATAATTGAAAGCTATATAAAGGTTTTTTAACTTTATTCTCACAATTAATTGGAAAAAACTTTACTGTTGATTAACAAACCTAAAAGTTACCATTTTATAGTAATTAATTTATTAACTTTAAATTATTTATTAGTTATTCGTGTTCACAAATTACAATTACATTTTCCAAAGGTTAGTGTGACGTTTGTATATTATTTATTGGAGTGAGAAATCAATATCGTGAATAATTCGTAGAACAATCAAAATATGGGTGATGGTGACTATACATAACTTTTCCAATTACCTGCATGAAAAACGACGAATAATGACCAAGTCATTACCATATAAATTGTATCAATTTATCCAGTCTATTAAGTAAAATAAGAAGAAGTGTAGACAATGTAATAGTACAATGATGTTTTTTTTATGAACAGTTTTTCGGGTAGAAGAGAAGTTCTCGAATAAGTGCTCAGTGTGACCCTATCTATCGATTGGAAATCCAGTCTAGATGGTATTTGCGAGAGGTCATTTTTCGATTTCTCATGCGCAGTGTATTCTCACTATGATCGTAAGAAAAAACTTCAACAGTATTACCTTCAAAATTAGTTAGAAAAATGTCGTTAGAAACTTTGGCTAACTCAGCTAAGATTCATTTTTTGAATGTTATGTTTTTTAATTAAAAGTAATATGTTAAACTAACATCATTGTTGAGATCAGAAAAATAAATATGTACCCATACTTTCTGATACCGTTAGATATTTATTTTCTAACATTCAAAATGAACTCAACATATTATTAGCATATATTTCCATAAATTATTGAACTTTTTGAGCCTAAACATAAACAGTTTTAAAAATATTATACATTTATTACATTTATATCTGTATCAAAATATATAAATATCACGAATAATTAAATTAAAATAATACAGTTTCTCGTATTATAAATTCTATATTTGAAAAAATTTCACCAAATATTTGAAGTACCAAGTTTACTCATTGTCAAAACTGAACGTAGACAAGTTAGTAAATTGAAACTAAGTTAATTTTAAGTTTTTAACTTAACTAATTATTTTTAGTATTAATTATCAATTCAAATTAATACTTATTAACTTGGAACATAATTAAGTTAACTTTGAATTGAACCTAATTAATAGAGTTAATGCTTTTTATAAGTTATTCTGAAAGTATTTAATTTTAATTTTATAATTTTAAATTTATTATAATAATCCATTATTAATGCATCACATTCAATTAAGTTTAATTATTTTAATTTTATAAATGTTTTAGATATATTAATTTATGTGGACATCCCTGACAAATTTGTTAGCTGGAAGTTAAACCTCTGCAGTCGTTAGGAGAAATGGTGTGTAAACAATTTGTACTATGCTTAATCGTTATTAGGTTAATAATTAATTATTTTTTTCAAATTTAACTGAGTTGCAATAATTATTAATTAACTTATTCAACCTTGCTTTTATCTGGTATTTATCAAAGGATGGAAACCTTTTCGGCCATTAGTGCACTACTATGATTAACAATATGAAATGAAATAAACTTTTAAAATTCTAAAATATTGTTTTTTATTGATTCATTACATTTACATAAATTATTAATGCATGTATTTTAACGTCAAAATCTTTTTTAAATTAGAGATTTTCAAGAAAAATATTAAATTAAATTTTTACCTATAATAATTTTATTAGGAAACGGATTTAAATGCTTTAAAATACAAGAAAATGCCTTAAAAAAATACGATTTAATGCATTAACAACAATTTTTTTTTTTAAATGCACCAAAAAATGTTTTTAAATATATTTCTAATTATTTTAAATGAAAATATTTGTTTTGTCATGTGAATTCTTACTCTTAGGTAATCATTATTTGTATAATTTTCAAAAGAGGAATGTTAGCAGGTACCATTGCAGTACAAAGATATGTAGTAAATACATTATTTTTTGACATGTTATTAAATAATATCTGAACAACTTCAGTTTTTCTATTTTTTATTTTAATTTCTAACGCACGTAAATGTTTTTCTCTATTCACGTGTTGTGTCACAGTAAATTTTTTTTCGGCTGTTAATCTGACCTCACAAATTTTATAAAACAGAACGCTTCCATCGGTAGAAAAAATTAATTACCTATTTTGTTGAACGTATGAACACAAATGTCAAATAGGTATCTAAAGTTTTGGGTTTAGGATTTTAAAAATAAGTAACTTCGTGGAATAAAACTACAAAAATTACTCGAACATTTTATCGATAAGACTACATGTGACACTAAATTCATGAACTAATGATTAAAATCAACGGTGCAATACGAAATAAGGATTTAGATAAATAGCTCATTTTATCTTTATCTAACTGCATATATGTATATTGTATTTATATATCTAAGTGTCTATACGTAGTGTAAACAATAATTTTGTCTGGCGTCACATTTATTTGTTCGGTAAAAAGTAAAAACATCATAAATAATAAAAATAGAACGATATATACGATAAATAATATTTAATTTTATTCTTTTAGAATGAATTATTTTAACTAAATTTTAATCGAAATTTATCCATCGCTATTTAAAAATGACTTAAAAGCATAAAAATGCAAAATAAAAGTTATATTTTTTAATTCTTTGATGTATGAAATGAACTTTGTGCTTGGAAAGTAATGTTTTTGGATATTCAGAAAAGAAATGCAATTTGCATTCAAATCCATTTCTATTAATAGAATAAGGTTTTCAATCTTTTTGGGTCTACGGCTCCTTTTGATTTTGAAATAAAATATACGGCTCCCATACAAACATACATAATAAACAAATTCATTTAATTTAATGATGAAAAAATGAAATAAACATGTAATTATTCTTAATAAGAAGTATTTTTTTTTGAGATTTATTTTTTTACAATTAAAAAGCCAATACAATAATAATAATTTTAACAAAAAATATATTTGGTACATTACAATTTTATTTTTAATTTTTACTGCGAATGAAGATAATAACCGAGGACACCCCTGGAAGCCATGGGTTGAAAACTACTGGTATATATTAAAATGTGTATGTTAGTTTTTTATGATTTATCTGGCAATGTTTAAAATAAGAAATTAAATATTATGTATATATGTATACTATTATTTAGGTTTAATAAGACAGTTATTTTTAATTGAATGAGTATCGTGAAAAACCATAGAAAGTAGGTATATATTTTTAAAAATTCTATTCATTTGATCAAATAAATAGTATAATTTATTTAAAAATATTAGATTTGTTTGACATAATTGAATGGTTTTACGAATCATTAAATACTAAATGCCAGGGAACTTGTTATGCAGTATCGTAGATTTCTAGCTTATCCCCTCGTTGAGTAGGAAAATGTTATGTAAATCAACCGAATATTTATTTAATTTTAGACCCATGCACTGTTTGTTATAAAATGCATTTACATTATATATTTTTTATAATTTTTGAATAATTTTAAAATAAAATCGCCCATTAAAAAAATTATAAAACACTACATTTTTGTAAGTTTTATTTATTAGTTTTGTATTTTTACATTATTTAGCTTCATATTCGATTTAAAATAGTTTTCATAAATATACTAATATTAATATTTATAAAAATTAATTTTCAACTTAATATATTAGGATTTTTTTCATAGCAATATAAAATATGTTATAGGTAGTAAAGTATTTATTCTTGACTAGTCAAATTTTATTTTTCTACTGATTCATTTATTGGAATTATTATTTTAATATAGTTAAACAATCGTATACTTGTAGTATGAAGACAAAAAAAAATTTTAAAAATGTTAAGTATACACTTATTACACATAAAAATTAAATATAATTTATTTTTTAAATAATATAATAAACATTATTAGTTACTTCTAATGCTTATAAAATATCAACAAAATACATTTTCTGACATAATTTATTAATGAAAGTAATATTTTTACGTATAATATTATAGTTAAAACAAAAAAATAAGTCTAAGTGAGGTATCTTTATTTTTGTGTGTTACTATAGATATAATTATTTATTATAAACCATAATTTTCAAATGAAAAAAAAAAAAATGATTTATTTGAATATTTGTTATAAATTTGTAAATTTTGTATGTATTATCATAATACTAATAAATATAAGGAATTTTTAATATTATTTACTAAACAAGCAAATATATAATATATAATATTTTATTTTATTAAGTAATACTAACTATGATAAATTAATAAGTATTTGACATACTTAGATAAGTCATCATAGATTATAAATTATAACTAATAATTATTGGATAGAATAATTTTTATATTAAATTCAAGTTAAAATTAGTTTTTTTTTTAATAATTTAAAATTCAAGATTTTTAGTTTTTGTAATAATTGATTTTTAATATTTTAAATAGAAATGATACCTTATATTTAAGCATCTTTACAAGTCTTTATTATTATATATATAAAAAAAAGAACATAATGGTCTGTACCATTAACTTTGGATTATATTGAGAATTAAGAAGTTTGGCATTAATGAAAATAATAATCGTATTATAATATTAATTATTTTAAGACTAATAACTAATAAGACTTCAATACAACTGTATTACACAATTAAAATAAATAACGTAGGTATATTAACTATTAAGCTGTTAATGTATTATAAATTTATAACTGTTAATTATATAGAGTACTTGAATTTAGGAGGGACGTTAAAGGGATGAAGTCCTCTTTAAACAAAAAATATTTACGTGAATTTTAATTACATCATTATTAATAATATATATTTTAAGTATTCAGGTATGCATATTTTTTATACTTTTGCATCCATCTTTACATTTTTCCGCAATTCAAGTACTGATTATTTATAAAGACCAATGAAAATGAAATGGTATTAGAATTAAGCCATTCCAATGCTTAGGTGTAAGTTATGATCATTATCATATAGTTTATCCTTAAGAGAACACGAGTAAATAAAATACATTTTATATACGTGACCGAACACTATTAAAATATAATTAAGTATAAAAAAAAAATATAATAACATAACATACAAGAAATAAATATTTATAATACAATGATCAAATTTGTGTACCATAAACAAAGTTGAATAATATTTATCTAGGATGATGCGTTTTAAAAATATTTATTTTTAATAATAATGGGAAGAGTATTTAGATTTAAGTTTTTGTACCTATACTATTATATTTTATAAAAATAACAAAAATTAGTTTATTCTGTTATATAAATATTTGTAAACGAAAAAGTTTTTATTTTTAAATTACTTCGAAAACATAGCATTTAAAAAGTAAAAATACATAATTATTATATTTTAATTTAATTTTTAATTATTGAAATTGCCTATTTAAAACTCCTTAAAAATTGGAAGAAAATTCCACTCAGAATTATCTGAATTTATAAAGTTCAATCCGTTTGAAGAATATCAGTTCTTTTTAGTGTATTCTGGTTTTTATGATATAGATAAAAAATAAAATTTGAGCACTAAGGTTGTCCAAAAAAAAAATAAAATACGTTTTTCGTGTATACTATAGTGTCCATCGTTTAGAGTTTAGACAACTTTATCTAATGTTTTATTCAAAGCGTATAGCGAGGTAATTGGTATGTAGTTATCGATCTTAAACAATAATATAACTTTAAGTATCACCTATACTACAAGTTGTGTAATATATTGAAATTTTAGATGAAGATAAGATTGAAATTGAGTGGTTATTTTGGACGAGTCAATTGACTCTAATAGAATATCTGGTACTTGTTTTCATTGTTAGACTTAGTTATTCATTAAAACAAATAGTTTTAGAAATAAACCATTTTAGTAATGGTATTAGTTGTTATTTTTTTATAATTTTAACCTAAAATCAAACCTATCATAATGTTTAATTAGAACTATAGTACAAGTGCACTAGTGACGTTTCATCAGGACCTTGTCAGAGTAAAATTATCGTAAAGATAGTGAATAAAAATGAAATAAAAAAAATAATCAAAGGCCATTAGTATTTAGTAAGTTGCTAAGTAGGTTAGAATTTAAATATTTTCTAAAAATTTTTATACGGTAAAAAGTTTGGAAATCTTTGATTTAAATTTTAAATGTTTTCACCGGAATATTCCATGATATAATAAATGAGAATTTTATATTTGTAGACACCGAGTCAATACCTACGTTAGATTGTCGACTTCTCATTAAAATGTAATATCATACTTCGTGTAAATTTCAGTTGCTGTATCATTTTAAAATTTGTTTTTGAGCTCAATATATCAATTAAAAAATTTAAAAATAGATGACGAGTGCCCAACAGACAACAGTAATCACCATTGCTACGTATATAAATCCAGTGCGATATGTCGATATAATATGACGATATCTGATAGTGCATATTTTAAGTACTGTAGAGAGCTTACATATCTACAGTTTAAAAATATGTTTTCAATTTTATAATGATTTAAATACATTCGTATTGAACATCAGATATTGTATTCGAGTAAACATTTAAAAATAATTGGTCAAAAATGGTTCACTATTAAAACTTTAAAAGTAAAAACAAACAATTATCAAAGATATGAAAACTAAGCATTTTATTTATGAAAATAAATTAATTTAAATTTAATTGATTATGGTTGACATTTTGAATGCTATTAAATGGCCTAAAGATTTATTTATTTTATCAAGATTTATTGCTGTTTATGCTAAAATCTCAGGGAAGTAAAAAAATGAAATGAATTACATAGTAATTATAGGTACTTACATATTATATACACATAGTAAATTAAAAACAAATTTTATTTTAGACATATAACATTAAGAATTTCTTGCCAGATATTTGCGATACGTTACCAAAAATAGTAATGTAGATATTTCTTAAAAAATTACACTTCTGTAAAAACACCTTGTTGATACAAAATCTTGATCATTTTTGGGCAAGCTAAACCTTTGCCTGCAGGAATACAAATTTTTATAGTTATCATTTTTCGATTAAAAAGATTTATACTTACTTTGCGCTCAATATAGCAAAGTAAGAGAAGTATACCTATATATGATATAGATCTAATCTGTATTAGGTATACAAACGGTTGACCATAGTCCCAAAGGGTATAAAATCACTGGTCTTATAGCTATGTGTTTTGTTTGATGGGATTAGGTACTTTTATACTCATAAGGTATTTAGAATGTTCAACTAGGTCAACTTATAAATTATAAATTAAAATGCTAAAAAGTTTTATTATTTTTTCAGTAATCTTGACCTAAGCGCATGAAAAACATTTGATAGTAATATTGTGAGATAAATGGAAAAATGTACGCTGCTTTTGCTATATACTGCAGCTTGAACAAATTATGATAGGTATGCGGAAATCATATTTTACTCTGCGGTTCTATAAATTGAGGAACATCATAAAAACAAGTAACCTACATATAAAACAAAACATCCGGTCTTGTTTTGTAAGTATTTTTACCACATCAAAGGGAAGGTTGAAAATGCTTGAAGTTTAGAAATAAGAGAAATAGAAAATACAGAAATTGGTAGTAGTGTACAGGTTACCAAAATTGATTTTTAAAGGTGACATACAAATTCCACATAATACTTTTTTTTTCTTTTTACAGCGCAAAAATGTTTAATACCTAAATAAGCTTTTTTATATTCGCGCAACATAAATTACAAATTTAAAAATGGTGCAAATTGCCATCTCCTGTCTGTATTATAATAATTACTATACCTACAATCCGGATTTCTTTTCAGACAAATTTAAATAAAGTTTTAATAATAAGTTTCTAGAGTAAAACTTATCTCATTTTATATTAAAAAGAAACTTATAAAAAAATGATTTTTTTCGACTGCTATATTATACAGTTAAACGACGTTTGATTTATAAAAGGTTGTCAAAATTTCACGTCCTGAAAAGTATTTTTCAATAAAAATAACGAATCATTGTTAAATCAATAATAAAGCTATTGCTTATGCTTTATATACCGTTAAAACCATAATTATATAAACAGCAATAGAATAAAAAATTTTAAATAATTTTAAATATGATTTGGTGTAGAGAACGTTTCAAACAATCATAACAATTATAATTGTTTTGAAAACATCAGTAAAACAATGTAAATTTAATTATATGGTTTGTGGAATGTAGATATATGTGCCATTTATATAATGTATATATACTATTTGGTGAATACATTTCTATTGAAAAGAGGATAAAAAACATAAAATTCAATATAATTAGAATTTAAATTGTTTATAATTAATTAATTACACAGTTATGACATCATTGTGGAATGCTTTTACGCTCACACATAAATGTGTATATATTATCACAGTCTATAAATACAATATATCCAATCAAATATGTAATAAACACTAATAATTAATAAGCATATTACCTACTGATTTTAAAATGCTTAGAAATATCATAAAAACATTATTGTTATTATTATTATTAATGGTAGTCGATAATTTATATAAATAATCAATTAACAAAAATATAATTATTAAATATTTATTATGTTATATACTAACATTGATTTTTGATTTCATTATCAATGTAAGTTTGAAACCAATTTCCATTAATAGGTACATTATAAGTTGCAAGTAGTATTGATTGAAGAGTGAACCAGTTTTTTTTTAGTATTAAATCAAAATAATGAAAAAAAAGCATTTATGCTACTAATAACGTTGATTGTTAACTATATATGGATTTAAATTTTTAATAAACAAATATTTTAATTTTTTTTTTTATATTGTATTGTATGTGGGGCAGATATCAAGCTATTTATAAATGTATTTTATAATTGTGTTTTACTAAATAAAACAAATACATGTAAATGTTCAATATTTTATATTAATTAGAGGCCAAGGGAACTACAAAATAAATAAATATATAAACGACGACTCATACGAAAAACACAGTTTTCTATTAGGAAGCATATGAAATAGTTTAAAAATTAAATTATGCCTATAAAATGAAAGGTTATATGTATTAAATATTTAATTACATTTTTAAGCGCCTATGGTTTTAACTTTTGAATTACATGAAAAATTAACCATATCGCTATTATTGATAATAAATGTTCGGTTATTATTTTAGTTTTTAAATAATATTAGAAATTTTTTACTTGTAACTTTTTACAGTACAAGCTAGATTAAATTGTATACCAAAAATCTCTCTCAATATTAATTATTGAAGTTTATTTTTCGCTTATTTTTACTCGAAGAAGTAATCTTACTATCGACATTTTTGTTTAATTTATACACAACCAAAATTTTTTGATTTAAATTCATTTAAAATTTTTATCATACCTGATATGAGTATGTGTTCGCAGACATATATACTTTTCCTAGAAGCGTATGAGGATTACCGATTAGATTAATTTTATTTATAGGCAGATAGATAATAAATTATTCACGGCACAAAATACGATCGATAGTATTGAAATTGGTCATATTTACATTTCACAATCAGTGCTCAGTGCGTTTTTAAATGGCCGACTGGCGACTATTATACATAATAAAATGCGTTTTGCATGCAGTTTTTTTATTTTTATAGCTATTCGTTTTTCTTTAAAAATACCTATAGTTAAAGTATCTTTATCTATAACAAATATTATTTTAAAAATTCATGTTTTTAATTGCATATACAAAGTGCATATTTTTAACTTTTAAGTTCATATTTAATAACTTCTTAAAGCTATAATTTCCTGTCATAAATAATAAATTATAGTAAAACTATAATAAAATATACATTTCTCGCTTCATTTACAGAAATTTAAATATTTTATTATCATAAATTTATTAAGGCCAATATGTTTTGTTGAGTTTAATATCATTGGATATCAGTTATAATATTTCATAAGTAGAATACAAAACGTTGGATAAAAGTTAATTTCCTGTACTATTATATTATATTTCTAATTGTATAAACTGATATTATTAAAAAAATACTATGTTTTTAATGACTTTTACATGAGAAATTGGCATTTTTAGATAAAATTTATATGTAAAAAAATAATAATACAAACATAACACAACTTAAATAATTATACTATATTAATAACATTAAATATTTTTAATAATTAATTTTATAAAACACAAAAATATAGTCTAATCATATATTTATATAACAATATTACTTTGCAATTCTACTTAAATTGTACTAGTTTGAAATAACAGTGTCACTGTACACTATCATACACATCATGATAAAATATAGCTACTAATTCATTAGCTCATATATATTGGAATTACAATCTATAACTGAGATAAATCATATTATATATTTTGTATAAATCGATATGAAATATTTTTAGTCTGGTTAAAAATTCGTTATCATATAAAAAAGAGCAATATACGTTCGCTACATTATTATTCGATTCTTATCGGTTACGAGAATTTAATGATTTTTTAATGACGTTTCTCTATTTTTTTTAGCCGTCCTTTAACAATTTGTAGTAATCTAATTCCTTGAAAACTTTATCAAAGATAATGCGGTTGAATTTTATATGTTTATTCGTTTATTTTATATCAAAAGAAATATTATTTACAAAAGAGGGTAAACTTTTCGTCCAAAGAAAAAATATCATGTTACAAAAAAAAAATAAAAAAAATAAAGTGTTTCAATACAATCTTATTGATCATATAAAATAAAATAAAAAGATTATATTTAATATTTTTAATATTGAAATAAAATAAGTAATCCAATCATAAAATAAAGTATTTATGATAACAAAAAATGATCATAAATATTCTATAATAAAATATTCCAGCGATAGAAAAAAAATCTGTATTTTAATAAGCAAACTAATTATAAGAGACCAGCCCCGGATTAAGACAATATTAATCAAGGTAAGATTTTTATTGCATCATTACAGCTTTCACATATTATAACTGCCAGCTTTTATATTTCAGCACATTATTTATTCACATAAGTTAATTAATATTTATTTTATATTTATTTAAAAACAAAAATAATCAACATAATTTATTAAATATTAGATAATTAATAATTTAATAAACCTTAACGAAATAAACAAAAAAAAAAAAAAAATGTTCAAGCTTTTCATTAGTAAAATAATTTATAATACCTATTATTATCTATTTAGTGACTTTAGAAATTTTGATTCAATATTTAATAAAACTACATATATAAAGATATAAAAATCCTATTTAATAGTTGACCTAATATATATTTTAACTTTTTTTTGAATATAAAAAGAGCGTTTACTACGTTCACCTAAATAATTGTCTACTACATTGAACATATTTACATTCTGAATATTATTTCCAAATGAAAAATACTTCTTCTAATCTTAATCTTTATGTTTACATTAATTATGGTGAAGAGCTTTTATTTTATACTTTTACAGTTTTTTTTTCAAAATCAGTTATTTAAGATTTATTCTTAACTAATTTATAACTTTTAATGTTCTCTACACATGTGTTTGACCAATGATCTGGAAAGTTGTTTTTTTACATCGTGAACTATGTTCTTCATTATTTATTTAATGTAATTACATGAGGACACATTCATACATTCTCAAAATTATATTTCTTCACAGTCCACAAATAAATATAATTAAGTCTTCAACAAATCAATTTTAACGAGATAGATTTAAAATAATTCAATTCTTATTATTATTTTTTTTTTTTTTTATAATAAATATACCAAGATCAATTGTAGAAAATTATATTATAAAAGTGTAAATTAAGTATTCAATGGTAAGCTTCATAAGCATAATGTCGTTTAATTATTATAATTATTTTATATATTTTTATCAAATAATATAAATATGAATTTAAACATTAATTTATAAAACGTATACGTCTGGAACAAGTTAGAAATATTTTTATTTGAAATTTAAATCTAGATTATATCAACAAAAGAAGCTAAAGACTTCGAAATGTTGTATTGCAAATTAATATTAGGAATAAGTTGGACTGAAAAAATAAAAAATGAAGAAGTCCTAGATAATATATCGAAAGGAAGAACCCTATAAAATGTTGATAAGAAGGAAAATTTTTCGGATTGGACATATCAATTGAGGATGATTAAAATTGAATATAAAAGAAAGTAGCTATTAAAGGGAAGAACTAAGCAGGAAAATCAAGGGTAGGATATATAAAACAAATTATAAACCATAAAAGATCAATGTTGTGACTAGTATTTACAGCAGGAAAATAAAATTGGACGACAGAAACGATTGGAGAGGATTGGAAAATCAATTTGAGAATTTATGACAAAAAGAGAACGAATTTTGAAATGTTTCAAAATAATCTCTTGAAAGAATATTGAAAAATTGTTTTTATACAATTAACAAGCAACCTTAGAAATTAATTTGATATATCTAATTATTTTCACCTAGTGTTAATAATTAGATACAATATTTTTATGATTTATAATTAAATGTCTAAATGTATGCCAACTACTTAAGTTGAGCAATTAAATACAGTTACAATATCGTTATTGAGGGTTGTTTATTTATTTTTAATTTTAAGATTAGGTTAAGTTTAAAGTGTGAATAAACTTTAAAGTAAAACCGTAAAATTTTTACACATTTTAAAATATTTTAAAGTACGAGTATAAAACAAGAAAAAACTCGAACATTATGAGTTATATATTTATATTTTATCATTTTTTTTATTGTTCGATAAATTGAGTTTACCTAATTCTATAAAATCAATAAAAATAATTTAAATATTTTATTATTGATGGCCGCAATCGTATTCAATTCAAATTAATTTGGTAAAGAAAATAGAATGACATTTTTATGGTCGATGGATTTATCTGAACATGCCATAAATTTTAAAATGAATTGAACGAAATATGTTTACAGATATGTTAAGTTAAATTTGATTGCTGAAATATATTCTAGAACTTTAATTTTTTTTTTCACAGGACATTTTTAATACCCAATAATTAAAATATTAGATTATTATTAAAATGTTCATTTTATTAGTATAATTAAAATTGTCAGAAACCGTTTGGCAATATATAGTTTCATTTGAGTTTACAGTAGAAAAATAGAAAAACAATTATTTTCACAAATTCAGTTATATCAATTCATTATTTTTTTTAAGTGTGTGAATTTATATATTATATGATACCTGTAAGAGATTAATAACACTTATACACATAATATTTTTTACTTATTTTATACATGAAACTAAAATGATATATTTGTTTAACATGGGCGTCCCCAGACATTCTTCTAGGGGAGGGCAAAATATTTGTATCTGACTACATAGGTAGACCTATTTTTAGAAGCTTATTTCTCATTGGGAATTTTACCCAATTTCTGTGGAAAAAACATTATTCCAGTCTCCAGGGGGGGGGGGCTTACCCCCCTTGGGGACGCCCATGTTGTTGAAGTTTAATAATTAAGATACTATATTTATTTCACCGTGATATTTTATTTATATTTAATTATTTAATTATGTTCTTTGAGTTTCAAAAGTTTCATGCAGCTCTATCTATATGTTAAAAATTTAAACCCAGATGGTACTTTATTGATTGAGTAATGGAAGAAAAAACAGAAAACAGGTTAGGTAACATAAACATTATAAATTTAAGCATTATGCAGTAAAATTAATTTTATTATTTCTTGAAAAATATCATTAGAAATTTGTATGTTAATAATATCATATTAAGATAATAAAATTATTATTTAAACTAAAAAAAATTATGGGTTTGTGGACCAAGTTGGATTTGGTTAATTTTGTCTAACCTAACCTAACATAATGGAGGTTGTTTTTTGAATTATGTTCTCCAACGTGTTCTAGAAATTTAATATGATCAATCTCATTTAAATAATTTATGCAAATAAATGACATTATGTTTAAATTACTAATAAGTTAAAAAAAATCACATTTATTTTTTTTCAATGTTTGGCAGCTATTTTAGTATATTCATATTTTGATCAAATTTATCTCAAGTTTTATGAAGCGTAAATGATAATTAACGTTAGTTTTAAAAAATTTATCAATATTTATAATATGAATAACATAAACTGTTTTGGCTAGCTCAGTTTTAATTTATTTAAATAATAAAGCTTAATTAATATTATTATTGCTTTATTCGCTAGTTTACCTATCGAGTGGCTACGACGCGTACTTTACATAGATATGGTTTTACTGCGACTGAACAACGGCCGATCGCTTGTCATCGACGACCTCTGTATCGGACATATCTTATCTTTATAACATTTCCCAATTATATGAGTACAAAATATCTCGCGTACGTAACATAAACAAAATTAAATTATTTCAAAACATTAAAAAAAATAAATTTCAACAAATCTCAATAAACACAACTTAATTTAGTTTACATTATTAAAATTTCCTAGATACATAGAACTCCGGTAATTATTTGATAATTGATAAGTAATTTAATCAGTAATTATAGAATATTCCTGAATTCTCACACAGATATAATTTCAACCACAGCAATAACAAGAATCATCTCTTTAAATTTCAATTAACACACTCATAATTAAACCCGATTAATTTGATAACGTCTAACAAACCACTGACTAATAAATCTGAAATACCATCTCACAGAGTTTATAATTCATTATACAATAAGGGACGTTTATTTCCACTAACAAATCTATCAATAAGGTCATAATTACTGTTTGGTATTCATGACCTACAAATTCGATCAAACTGAATTGTTAGTTGCTACATCGATAAAAACATTAAAAACTATAATTATATCCGAGAATTTAACTTACAACTAAAAAAAATGTAATTCGTAAAGTCATGACAAAGCATTTTTACCAAAAAAAAAAAAAAAATAGAAACCATTAAAATGATAACTCAATAACTACTAACTGAAAAATATCAATTTTTCTCATCTAAGCACAAAATTACATCACGAAACGTTTTGCAAAACACTTTAAAATTAAATGAAATCCATTCTAGACAATAATGGCTTTTTGTATAAATCTAATTTAAAGAACATAGAACTTTCAATTTCGTGCGAAAATTGATATTGTACAATAATCAAACTACTAAAGAAACCAAGTTAAGGATTATAAAGTACCGAGATAATGGATAAAAAACCAAATAACTTTATCGAATAGTTTTAAAAGAATCTAGACCCTTAAATAATGTATTGACTACAATAAAAAAGAGCACGCAAAGATAACTTTACACCATAAAGAGTACCTATGGTAAGAATAACATGATAATTTAATTATCTTGGTTCACTAATTATGATTAATTCTGTTTTATCCTTTAATAATAATTTTTCATTCGTCTAAATTTTGATTTTTGATAGATCAGTAATTTTATTGAAATAAAAATATAAATTAATTCATTATTCTTAACTAATGAAATTGTAAAAATATAATCTATATAAAAAACAATCTTTAAAATCTTATTATTTTCTCTAAATTAGATAATTTAGGTTGTCTTATCCATGAAAAGTATCTAATTATGTAATATTTATTGATACATAATATTTTTTTAAACTAAATAAGGCTTAGAAACTAAGATATAGCAAAAATCATAAGAATCATACTTATGATTATATTTTTAAATACCTAAATAAAATGTAAACATTTTAGTGATTAAAAGTCATCCTCTAACATTCTTAAAATCATATAAATATATGATATAATAAACAAGTTTAAAAATATGTTTTTTTATTCAAATAACTATAATTTTTTTGAATATACTACCTAAATAAAATATGTACAAGTTCTCATCTATTGTTGTGCCGAGTAAATAATATATTATGTACATATTACTTAACATGTAGTCAAACTTTATAATATATCTTTATTAGTACACTGCTGGAATTCAACGACATACTACTTCATAAAAACTAATTCCAATTTTTACCAGTATTTGAGTTAAAAATAATCAATATTTTTCAAATATAATTTGAAATAAATTTCATCATTGTACAGTGTAAAAATATTAAGCATAGGTACTATAGGTACAAATCTGATAGGTCAGGTTACTTTCTATAATATTTATAAAATTCAATTTCATCTATTATATTTAGTACATTTAAAGAGAGGTGCATTCAGTTGAAATTATTCTATTAACAATACAAATCACAAATAATTAATATTTCATCTATTTAAAATCACAGAAAGAAAATAATATTATTCATGGGTTCATCTTTGTATGGGAAGAGCTTATAGACTTTTAATTGTGCGATTCTGGGCTGGTGTTGAGCAACTATCTAGTCGCTCACAAGCCGGATTCCCAAATGGTGTCCTTAATTGGAAATTTAGTATCATTACTATGTGCGTATAGTATGTACCTAAGCTTTTCGATCAAACACACAAACCTAACGTGTTTGTAGGAGAAAGCGATCCTTTGTACCAAGAACAAAGATGAAAATTCGATTAATATCATGGTACTTGTATGATACCAAATTTTATCACGTAAAATCAGAAAATCGTTCTATTAACACTCATGTGGATGAAGCTGTCAATTACTTATAGAATCTCTGGTATCCGGTGAATTGGTCGCGAACAATTGATCGCCGGTGAATTGGTCGCCGGTGAATTAATCGCGGGCGAATTGATCGCGAATATAATTGGTCGCCAAACGAACTTTTTTTAGTATTTTAAGTATTTTATTATCCTAGGTATATTACCGAATTTTATGTTTATTATTTTAGAATATTTAAGTATTCTTATTGTTTTATTTTTAAATAACGTATTTTTAAATTAAAAAAATAAAAAAAAATAATAAATAGATTATATATATAGTGGATAATAATAATAACAATTTAATCACGGCCATGTTGATATCACCTTAACACTAATACAAGTTAATTTGACAATTATATAATAATAAAATTAGGTGACTTCATGGTATTGATAATTTAACAATGAGAAGACGTTGGCTTTTGACGAACAATTTGAGATTATGCCGCCGTGATTAGAAACGACAGAAATAAACTAATAATGCCCATGTGGGTAAATAATATCAATAATAAATACTTTATAACAATATAATGATACGAACTCGATAATGAAAATTTAAAATAAAATACTTAAAAAACTAAAAAAGTTCGTTTGGCGATCAATTATCTTGGCGACCAATTGTATTCGCGATCAATTCACCGGCGATCAATTGTTCGCGACCAATTCACCGCGAACCAGAATCTCTCAACACGGCCACATCAGCTCAAGCTTAATATTGTTGTGAAATTGGGATTTCTGAAAATAGTCTAATAAACTTTGACTTTCCTCGGAGAAAACATTATCTCGTGCATTAGAGAGAATTATACTGACTGGCAAGGCAAAAACGTATAGTGTTTATTCACTGTGCAACATGGTTATTACAACTGGCATTATAAAACTTAAATAGCTACAATATGACTAGTATTTTAAATCATTATAAAAAAGTCACTGCAAGGGCAGTTGGCCAAGTATTTTGGTATAAATTTACTGTCTCCTTATTTCACCTATGTTTCACTTGAATGTGATATATTTTCCAGAAGGATCATCTGAGAATCTTTATATTTTAGTAATCTTTTGAAGTAAAAAACATTGTGTATCATCAACTACTTAGTACAGCAAAATAGTGATAAAAGATCTTAATATTTTAGTAAAAATGTTTTTTAGTTACCAACAGATAAATACCAGATTTTAATTAAGACTGAATTATTTTATTTGGTGTAATCCAGTTATCAAAATTTATATGAAATTATATGTGTATAAAAAAAAATAATTAATATTTTCTTATGAATGAGTGAAATTAGGGTGGAAAATTTGATTTTCATACGAATTGGTAAAATAGAAATTATTAATGATAAAAAAAATAAATAATTCAGGATTCACTTTAGTGAAGCTAAGCAATTCGGCAAGTAAATATAGTACCTCAATAATGTATTGATAATATACAAGTATCTTACGTCATTCCTTGAAATAATTTTAATCCACATTTTAACTGAATATTTATAAAAACCATATAAATGTATAATGTGTATAATATTAATTGTATTTTTTGTTGAATATTTAAATGTTTAATTCTAAATGGTAAAGCTTTCATAAATAAATATGTGCTCAAAATTGTTCTCTAGATGGAAACAATGTATGTTGTAGATATAATAATTAAATCGGACACAGATAATAATTGATATTTTTATACTCTAAATATTTTACTTTTGGATATTTTCAGATTATAATTTATAAATTCTGCTTATCATTTAATATACATTTATTTTCTACTGATTAGTTTTTGTTTTAAATTTTTACTCGTAATAAATATTAAAGCTCATTGCACAGTGTTAAAAATAGAAAAATATATTCGAGAGCTTGCTGAATTTTTTTAATATCGGATATAATATCTATCTACGATTACCAACATCTTTTTTTCTAATTGTTAGATATTTTTTCTAACTAGTTGATCACTGAACCAAATTAAATTATTATGTCAATATCATCATAAGCTGCTTTTTCTCTGATAATAAAATAAGAACTAATAAAAAAAATAAAATACGTTATTAAAATTTCTATAGACACGATTTAGAACTTATTATAAAAATCATGTACGTATATTGGCGTATACAATATATGAGCACACAACGTTTTATACAAATAATATATTATATAAGACTGTTTAAAAATGGCATCTATTATATTATATTAATTGCTGTAGTCGGCAAAAAATATTACGACTAAATACACATAATAGGTACTTATACTCGTATTATAAATACATATAGCTATTACTTATAAGTTAGGTGTATATGTTAAACACTCATATAACGTAAATAATTATATGCATCCAGTACGACGACCGTATACAGTAATACAATTACAATGTACAATAATATTATACAATAATTGGATGACATTTATTTCATTTAAAAATTATATTTTTCTAAACAATGAAAAATAAATAATTTAAATTTAAAACTAAATTATTGAGTAATCTGGTTCTTGTTCTTGTATAAGTTGTCAATAATATTTTTTGACATGAAATATATAAAAAAAAAAACATTACATCTTTACATAAAATATTTCTAACTGTTAAAAAAAAAAAAAATTAGGAAAGTCAGTCTGTTATAAAGTACCTAACTTATACCTCGTATTAAAAACTGTATGTATATGAAGCGGTCGATTACGCTCCACTGCTGCACATTTTGACCTTTTTTGTTGGGCAACATTCGATTTTTACAACATACACTTTTTGCGCATCGCACGTTTACCTTACGCCAAATTTTCGCGCAACATTTGTGTGCCAGTGAATTTAACAATAGAACTGGAATACATTGGGACGCAAATTGTTCGTTTGTTTAAAGCTTAAAATTTGGTGTTCGTAATATTCAATTTTCAAGTATTATGTAAGTATTTCTATTTAAAAATATTTATGTGTATTACGACAAAATTAAACAAATGCAGTGTAAATACCATAACTAACTCATAGATTTTTATCTGAGTACCTATGTGCAATATAATATACACATAATATGTCATAAGAGTATTATAAACATAGCTATATAAGGTATAATTAAAAATAATTTTTAATTATAAATTATAATATGTATTATATACTAGTTATACGTAACTTTTATTATGTTTTCAAATTCAATCAGCATTCGAAAATTAAAATTTGTTTCAACACATGGTGTTCAACTTATGTACTTAATAATATATTTCAAATCTATTTATAGTTCTATAGTTTGATACATTGATATATTATATTTTGGCATACGTAAACACTAAACAGTCTATGCGTAAAAGATGATCAAAAATTACAATTATGTGTCTACCTATCTATTGTTAAGTGTAATTAAATAGTAAATTTGTATGATTTTTCTGTAAGTAAAATAACTATAATTGTAATTTTTGAAGGGTGCAACTAATTTTATCAGAATTTGAAATTTAAACGCTTATAAATAAAAAACGTGACTATGCATTTTGATATTTTTAAACAGTTGTAAGAAAAATTTATGAGAAAACTTGTATTTGATTTTCAAAATTTTTGATTTATGAACGAAAATATGTATTGACAAAAACAAAAACAAAAATTTTATTTTTGAAAATATTAATTATCTATAAATAGCTAAAATATTTTATATTTAAAATGTTAATTTATAATGACGTAATTTTTGAATTACAAAAAAAAAAAAAAATTGATTTTATTTGAAACTAATGTAGTGGAACATTCTTAATTTTTGTTGATCTTATCCCATAATTTTCTACTTCTGACTATTTTTTTTTTGCTTCTACCCTCTTCTCTTCATCATAAAGATTCAATTTTCTACAAAAAACTATTTTCAAAGTTAAATATTGAAGTATTTTTACTACACAAAAAGGTAAAATAAATTCATAATAATATGTAACTTAGGTAGTAATTAAATTCAATTAATTAACTTCTCTTTAACTAAGTTAATTAAATATTTTTCTCCATACAAACTTTAAACTTTTTGAATTAAACACATAATTTGTTTACTATTAAATTATATTTTAAGATTATTATCGTTTAATTAATATATTTATATTCATTAATACTACCATTATCTTCTTAAATAAATAAACAAATACTTAAATATATAAATAAATAACTTAAGCTAATTTACCTTGGCACTTTTGTAAATTAGTATTTATATAAAAATTAAATTAAAAACCTTCTTAGAAACTTTAATAACTAATGGTAAACAAACATATTATTATATTATATTATGTAAATATGATGTGTATAGAAATGAAAATAAAATATTCATCATTTTTCATGCAAAAGTCAATACAGTATTAAACGGTAGGTAAGACACTGTTATAGATACTCAAAAATTGACATTAATTATATAAGTACCTATTTTTTAGTCTAAAATAGTATACGTATAAGTTTATTATAATGCTTTGCGTGTAACAACTGTAACACATATGAATAATAAAAAAGTCCATGATATTTAATGTCAATATGTTAGTAAAAAAAAAAAAATAAAAAAAAGGTAGATGTAAAATTGAATTATCATCAACAAAGAAAAATATTCTTATTTAAGTATTTGTAATTATTATATATTGATTTTCAAATTATTCACAATATACACTGTAACATTAACATAAATAAGAAATATACTATTGAATATATTAATTAAATGTTTAATTAAAAGTTAAAATATTACTTAAACTATTATGGTGTTATACTTGTATTTGTATGTATTTATAACCTTCTGCCTTTGTAGATAAACGATAACATACTTTGTAATTGTTTCATATTTGATATTAATACAATTTATAATATGTAAAATGTATATTGTATATTATATACACATATATATTGTACGTATTACGTATACCTACATAATAAAAATAAATCAATTTTATATTTTCTAATAAAATTTTAATTAATTTTATTAAAATGTTTTGTGTATAGTGCTTACAAGTATCAGTCTTTCTTAACTGATCTTAAACATTTATTTCGTAGTCATATAAAAATACAAACAAAAAATGAAGAATATTGCCCACATTTCATATCTCAAAAGTCAAAAGTACTACAAGCATTCATAACTCTAAGTACAATACTAAAACAGTATGGTGTATACTGCGATAATACCCTTGGCATTTTTTTACGATTTTACGGAGTATAAAAAGTGTTAAATATCATGATGTAAGTACTAAACATTATATTGTATATTAAAATTACTTTTGGATAGGTATACTGGTGAGCGTAATAATATTTTAATGGATTTTCGTGTTTGCTGGTGACATTCTAGATGGTATAAATATTATATAAAAGGAGGTTATGGTGTCCTTTTGGCTTTTTGCGTATTATTAAAGTAAAAGCAATGTGACGTTAAAAGGGTAATTTGTCCGCAAACACATGTAAGGTAGGTACTTGACAAATATGTTTATCAGTGTGTTTGTGCGAGTACCGTAAATACGTTCGATCTCACTCGCGTTATTTAAATGGTTTTAAAGACCCGACCGAGCTTAAGTCAACGGTCATGGCTAATACCAATACGGCACCGTTACATGCACAATGTAAATATGAAAACGATTTCAATAGACTGTACATTTTCAGTAAACTTTGTTCTCGAAATTTCAAATATTGAACCTTTGAATTAGTGTTTAATTAATTTCGTTTAGAAGTTTTGCACAAAAATCGGGTGTTTATAAATTATTGTCGACTGAAAAAATTTTCTTGAAAAAATATTTCTATTATATCTACTTTTAATATTTAATAATTTTTATCTTGTTTAAATATATCAATTTTTTAGGTAGATAGAGCCGATAGAGGTTAACTTCTATTATAAATACAAAATGTAATCTAGCTTTTCTTTTACCCTCCAAAAGTTAACTCTTTTTATATGTTTTCTTATTATTTTTTTCATTGAGATGGCATAAAAATATCTTTTTTGGCGAAACCCTTCTATAAAATTTCTCCCTTAATGTATACCAGTTACAAACATAATAAATCATCGGCCACGATGGCTTTTACTGTATAATCAAACTATTATTTTATAAACAAACATTAATGCAGACTACCACATCTAACATTATTCCAGTCGTCTGTTAAGAATGATATAATATACTGTCTTATTATTATTCTTAATGGACTAGCTGTCATTAGAATTTGTATTGAAATATTATGCATTAAACCTAAAAAGCAACTGAGTTATAAATATAATTCCTAATGGACTATATCATACATAAGCCATAAGGTGTATGCATTTTTCACATAAAGTCAATATTGAGGGGAGGCGGTATAAGAATGATTGTCAAGGGTAAAATTATAATATACTAATGTACGTTTATTATACATAATTTAACGTCTATATTTAAAAGACAAAATATGAAAATAAACGTTTGTTCAGGGGCGCAAAGTATCTAAATTTAGACTTAAATTGGTGATAAAAATAGTTAATACTTAATAATTACATTATTATCTAGAACTATAGCTTGCAAGGCAGTAGATATTTAATTTTCGTAACTTGAGCATAATTTAACATTTAAAGAATTCTCGATTCACATTAAATATTACAATAGCTGCGTCTCAACAATTAATTTCATGGAATAATTAAATGAGACAAGTTATAAAAGTACTCGTATCTCAATTCATTAAAAAAAAACTTTCTTGTATTAAAAATACATTTGTCTTTGAATACATGACACTAATTGTGAATAAAATGGGGGGGGGGAAGGATAGCTTGATATGGTTTAGTCACGTTATGGGGAGAATTAACTCAGAGAAATTGAGGGTTATTGTATAAAAATAAATATAAAAATGATGAAAGAAAAAGAAAAACTGAAAAATATATAGGTATACATATTAAAAAAGGACACGAAAATAGTTGGTGTGAGTAAAGAGAAGTAAGTATGACTGGGTTGTGAGAAAAGGGAGGTTAAGGCTTGTGGAGGTGTAGCACAAGAATAGCCAATTCCATAAAGTTGGAAAAAGGCGAAAAATAAGAAGAAAAATATATTGTGCGAGTATAATAACTATAATAATAGTAATACAGGGATCTTATATATTAATAAACTATCGATATATTACCTGCTGAAAATGTTCAATGGATTTAATCATCTTTTTGAAAAATAAATAATAAAAATAATATATAATTTCTATTTAGATATATTAAAAAAAATATATATGATTTATTATGAAATGATAAAATCAAACTCGTGAGTTTAAAATATACAATTACAGAGAAATCGTGTACATGATACACAGCTTATAGAAATTATATAATTATGTATAGTTTATATTCAATATTGTGCAGGTATAGGAATTATCTAAACGTAATTTTACTTAAAAAATATGAATGTTATTTTGATGTATTTCAAATGTAAAAATCTAATACCTGCGTCATACGCTTTATTCATAATTATTCAATATTCATCGAACATAGTTCAAATGTTAATACATCATTTATGTACTTTAATATTGACAGGGTCGTTTGAATTTTAGTCGAAATGTATTTTGTCTTTAGCAAATATAGAATGTGTAAGAGTGCTTATAATAGGCAACTTATTTAGTTTTGTGCATACCAAATATACCGTAAGAATTGATCTCCTCTATAATCCTCATTTTATTATATCATATGATTTTTGAAATTTAAAGACACCTTTAACGATCGTTATAGAAAACTGTGAAGTCTGTTGAATAAGGGACCCCGGAAGATGAAAAGTCTTGCAACTAATCATTCATTGAAAAAATATAATAACTGATAATATATTAATGATTATAAAGTAATTAGAGTAAAGTTTTATCGTTTAATGTACGAGTAATAATTATAACTCATCTTATAAAAATGAGATATTCTTAAGAAAATATTTAGATAGTTGTATAAACGAAAACCAATTTTGCATTTGAAAATTTTTCTTATATTTAGACTTACATTTTCCATGCTTATTAATTATAATAGTTATTATAAAAAAAAACTCTCTATAAAATCGAATTAATAGAAAAAATACACTCAAAAAGACATATTACATTACGTTTTCGTAATAAAAATACACATAGATTTTTAATTACCTGCATGGTTTTTTTCATAGTTCTCATGAATGAAAAGGTCTGTATTATAGTTATTAACTAATAAGTAAATAGATAATTTTAAAAACTCATATTTGAAAAATGCAAAATAGGTTTTAGATTCTACTCACAAGTATAAGATCATTCACAGTCTATACACAAAACTGTAACATACTATACATTACATAATTAAATTTATAGACGACACAGTACAGTGACCGAAAGATATTGTATAATATATGTATAATATATATGTATACAAATAATAGCATGTACACCTACGTGTTACGTCCACTTGACTGAAATCGATATTTTCATCGGAGGACACCCGCCTTGTGAAATGTTGTCGTCATAGTATATCGTAAAATTTCGTTCAACTGTAGTACTATACCCACGTTTTTATTAAAACAGACCAAACCTTTTATCCACGTGGACTTCAGAAAACGTTTAGATTTTTAATACTTTAATTTTTTCCTTGTAAACATATTTACTGAATAAAATATTGTCTCCAATATTATATTCTAATAGTTATTGTTTACTATTACTTTTATACTATAAAAGCAATAAAGATTTGTGTTAATAAAAATGGCGCATTAAGTTTTTATTTTAATTACATATTATAGCTCATAATAATATAATGTTATTCATTATTTAATTAGAGCTACGAATTATGGCAACTACTATCGTATGAAAGTTATATTTTTTGACAATAAGTTTTTTTTGTATTTTTCAAAACAAAAAGATAAGCATTGGTTCTCAGATGTGATTCATATTACTGTGACAAATGATAAAAAATTTTCTACGAAAGCTTGACACATTTTCATACAATTTATAACACTTGAAAAATCCATGTTTAGTTCCTAGCTTTGATAAATTATATTTTTTGTAGTTATTAATAATATATGGCAATATAAAATATTCAGTAGATGACTAGGTCTATCAAATGTTCACACTCCATAATAGTAATACATTTTATAATACCTAGGTTTGATTAATTTTTAAATAAATTACAAGAAAAAATTTAAATATTTTATAAAAAGGGACTCTAAAGTAATTAAAAAATGTAAAGTATATAATATTAGTTATTACACTGAAAGTTGAAATATTTATTATGGTATTTTTTTTTCAATATTTACGTAAAAATGTGTACCTGAGTACACATTTATTATTATTAAGTACAAAGATTAGATAGTGGATAAAATTATTTTCATTTATTTCATCAAAAATTAGCTATATCCTTTTATTACACCGTAAATAAACGTCATTTTTGTGATATGGATACACTCCATGAAATAAGCATATTTTGCACATCACTTCACTAATTAGATGTGACATAACACACAATACGGTATGGTCAGTATGTCGCCTATGCATTTACGGTAGACTTTTAAATCGTACATACGTTTACCGTGTTCTATAATATAATATAATATAATGATACTGCGATTCATGGGTAAGTTGCATTGTGCATAGTTACATAATATACGTAGGTACAATGGAATTGAAATTAATTAAGTATCTATGTATGTATTAAGATATAAATATTAGTTATAACATATAATTAAAATATATTATATATCAGGGACGGCCAAACTTTTTTCGGCCGCGATCTACTAAAAATATACTTCACCTTTGAGGATCGACTTCGATAAAAAGTTTTTATTATTATTAAGTTACTATACCACCATAATTAATTTTCGTGTGCGTAGTCTAAAAATAAATTCCAACACGATCGACTTTGAAATTGTTTGACGAACGACTGTCTGGCCGCTCCTGTTATATATAATTACTAGCTATGACTACAGTTAAATCAAATATTAAATTAATCATGCATAAATAATAATACTTTTGTATTATTCACAATGTGTTGGAAAATATATTCACGCATAATATGGTAGCTCCAACCATCAAATGTTTATGATTATTGTAAATAAGTTGCGAGTACTTTATCACAGCCTCTGATTTAGATCAAACTAAAAACAAAAAATAAATAATATTTTGAAAACATTTTGAATAACTAAAATCAGAAAATCAATTAAAATATTTAGAATTTATACCATATTTATAACATCATGTTTTTGTTATATTATAATAGATTTAGTAATAAGTAATATTTTTGACATTCAATGCGAAAAATATTATTTATTGAATAGTGGAACGATGAAAATATTTTATTAATTATCAAAAACCTAAAGCTTAAAAATTCATGATAAATAAAAATGAAGCTGTAGAAACTTTCGAGGATCTACATATTTTTTTTTCTTTTAAATCTTTTATTGTATGCTAATACGTAAGTACCAAGTCGTTTTTTACCGCAAAGTACGATTCATAACGTAGTATAAAATATACAACAAATTTTGCTATGCATCTTTTAACATTTTTGAAGTTGCAGGAGCTTAATGCTTAATGCATATATTAATATTTGTGGGAATAACGTCTATTGATAAATATTTTTTATTGGTCAAAGTTTTATTCAATTGTGATTTTTGTCTTAAAATTGATCGAGAATAAAATATGAAAAACGTGCTCATATTTTATATCGTCATAATAATTCTGATATATCACTGATAAATAATTACTGTAGCTGTTGCAAGTTACACAACTATATCTGCCTTTAACTATTTGCCTTGTAAATTTTATAATACTAGTCCTAAGAATTACAATAAATAACTGATAAACAATTATTATTATGTATTAGATAAATCAATAAATGCAATGTAGATTTATATAACGTGTAGTACCTACTGTAGTATTTACGTCATGTACAATAATAAGTATAATTTTAAGTAAATTTGAATGCGATTTGATATAGTGATGGAGCTAATTATTGTAGGGGCTATGCAGTTACGCCAATTTTGATATAAAAAAGGAAAAAAAAATTGAGAATTTTGACTGATAAGAAAATGATCACTCTGTACACTCGCAGCGGTTCATGAATCAGTGTACAAACGACACAAAATGAAATACCACGAAGGGAGTGGTGATGCAGCGGACGTCAACGTCTCGCTATTTTATTTTGCCAATGAGCTGTATATTATTATAATGATATTATGTGACCATAAACATACATACTACATACCACATTGCCATGCATACATCAAGTTAGGTGCCTACCTAGTTGGTCACAATAACTAGTGCGCTCACGAAATATACGTATTTGTGGTTATAGCCGATATAGGTACCTACCACAATAGCTAATGTATTTAATTAGGTGCTCTAAAATAATGATAACGATGACGACGATAATAGTTATGCACGAACGTGACAATAAAAGTCGCAAGGGATTAAAAATCAAGGACGAAAGAATGTCACTTACATGCAACTATTCGTATATACGTAATAGACCAGCGGTTCCCAACCTTTTTGAGACTATTACCCAAAAGTCAGGTTAGATATTCACAAATACCCCCGACCAAAAAAAAAAAAGTTGAGTAAAAAAAAAACAAAATATATATTATGATGATAATTATAATTTATTTAATTTTTGCAAACAAAGAAAATAAGAGTTCTCAAAACTATTAACACTATTAACAAAAATATTATATTATTACAATTTCATTTACAGTCATAATACACATGAGTAAATGAATAATAAGTACTTAAAATACAAATAAATAGTTTAATTTTTACCCTCCAAAAAATCGTGTTTTTACCCACTAGGGGGTAATTACCCCCAGGTTGGGAACCGCTGTAATAGACTGTAAGTACCGGTAGGTGATAATAATAAAATTATTATTGTCGATAAACGAAGATTGCTGCCGCAGTGACGACATTTTTCGTTAAAATATATTATATTTATAATATATATGTATATATTATATATTATACTTATAAACTTATGCTTATGGTAAACACGCTAACGCAAATATTGTTTAAAATTAGGGGAAAAGACTGTGTTCACATATTATTTACATACAAATCAACATACCATAAAAGTAACAATAGAAAATTACTCCTTGAATTACGTATTACTTATAAAAACAATACACAAATATTATATTTAAATATTTAAGAACTAATGAATAAACTTAAGCAATTATAATAGGTAATTGTATTTTTTTTCCTATTTCTGGAAACGTTTATTATTACTTCAGTATCTATTAAAATTCCTACCTCCATCTTTTCAGTAGGTATGTATTAAGTTAAATATTAATTCATATGATGTAAAATACGAATCACCCTAATGATACCTAACCTGTAGTATCTCTATATATATATATTAAGTAGGGTCCGGATTTTTATGCAAATGCCTATTTTTCTACATTTGATTTATAATAATTCTGATCTTGAGATTTCGTAATACGTAGATATGACTATTATTATTTTTTCAATATTTTTGGATAATTACATAAAATGTGAATCTTACACGAATACTTAATAAAATATTTTAAATTTTACTCAAAGTTTAATATATTTGTACATGCCGATATTTCTGACAAACATAAATCGATCGAATAAACAAAATATTTACTATAGGGATTTCCGGCGATAGACGTAAAGCATCGGATAATAAAAGGAGCGTTATTACAGGTAAATATAAAATATACATAATCTGATTTCCGGGAGATAAAATAATATAACATAATATTATGGTAAACATTTTTATATTAATTATTGTTTGTTATTCGTCGATGTAATGTATTCACGGCTTTCTCTTTTATTTTTTAATATTAAAATTTAAAAAAAACGCCAAAGGCAAATAAAGCACATTATTACGTAACCTAATATCCGGATATCTTTGAATGAATAGAGGTATATTATTTTGTAATTGTTTTTTTTCGAAATACAAGGCAATGCTACGTGATAATCGTAGAAGTTTTAATTTGATAATTTAAAACCACATTTTGTTACATCATGTTGATACTCATTAAATAATTAATATACATTTTTATATTATTTACATGTTTTAAATACTAAAATTAAAATTGTTATTTTTTTACTTGATATATTTTTTAATTTTTTTTTTAAATGTTTGGTTTTTCTAACACACAATAAAAATTATCGCATCAAAATCCGGACCTTAATTATGAGTTATAACAAACACAATATTACTGCAAAAATACTAATATTAAAATAATATTAATTTTTTAATTATCTTATTATTGATATCTAATTTCATTGACAATGTGAATTATATAAAAAAATACAAAAAACGCGTCAAAATGATGCACCTCAAGTTTATTTATCTACAACTAACTATACTCTATAATAGTTTTTTTGAAACTTATTTAGATTTTAATAACAAATTATTTTTATCGCTTTCTGTAAAATTTTAAAACTCACATCCTAACAACTTACGTTTAAGATAATAAATGTTACAGTAAAGTGTAACAAAGAAATTAGTGTAAATTGAAAAAACCTTTTCATTTACCATATGATAAATGAATTTATTGCCGTCTTTGAAGTTCAAAAAGTCACTAACCCATACACCATCGAAATAACCTAGTTATATTAAATAATAAACAACGTAATGCACATTTAAATATTCAAATATTTTTTAGTTCATTTTGAATGGTGAACCTATAAAAAATAAAAAAAAAATAAAAATTCTTAAATTACACATATGTTATAGTTATTACACATATGATTTATATAATATAAAAAATCGTGGAACGAAAAAGAGCCATTAAAGTTCCATGTTCAGTTTTTAGTGCAAAACAAATTCGCATGTGTAATTTTATAAAAATAAAATATTTAACAATATGTTATGGCTGTTACATATGCTGCAACGGTGGTTCATGAATACAGCATTTCTAGTAACAACTTTTGGCAGCATTTTCAACCATTTATTAGAACGTATAAGAAGAAAGTAACATTTTATTCATAAGTTTATCGTTTATGTAGTAAAATTGAAAAAAATATAAATAGATAATATCTATAGGTATGTATTATGATATGTAGGTTATCGGTTATAGCGGTTATAGTCGGTTTTCTGCTGTACCGCCGTGAGTTCCATGCATGCGGCAATCGCTATTTTATATTTATAAATTATAAAATCATTATTTATTTCATCTTATCTCATGGTCAATAGCGATAGTATATAATATAACAAAATATTCATAGTTAGCTTCAGTTTTATTAGCTACTTATCGTAGCAATACATAATATTATACAACGTACAACGTATTTTCGTCAAGTACAAATGCGAAATCGATAAACTATTATACTGCTGTTGCTATAAACTATTACGATTTGTATTACAAATTTTAAAGCATATCCCGCAGCGTCAAAACCGAAATTTAAATAGAACGAAAACTTAAGCGTAATGTTGGTTTATCTTTTTAATTATGGATGTTAATATTATGCAGTGTTTCAATATAAATTTAAAACGGGAGTTTTTCAATAACCGTTTGGGTTTGGTATTTGCTTTACAGCTTATGTATTATTATCAGAGTGGCGTGTTTTTAAGAATTTTCTGATTGATGTCTGATTTTCATAAAACAAAAATTGTTTAACCATGCATCAATAGTAAAACTTCAATGATAAAAATTATTAATTATTATTTATTATATAACTAATAGTTAATCAAATTAATAAATTATGTAGTTTTAAATGAAATTTAGATTATAAAACCGATAATAATATTTATTTTTACCAGATAGTATAGAAAATATTTCTGTTTTCTATCATTAATAGTTTATAATGGATAGTTGCAAAGTACATAAAAAAAAATTAGTTGGTAATTATATTTAGTTTTTGATCCTGTACTTATCAATAAGTTGCCTAGTCAAAAAATATTTACACAGCCATCACTTGTATATTTTGATCACTAAGTAAATATTAAATTTTTTCCTGGTTCTAAATTTTAAATCCTAGAGATTTTCCCATGCCATTCCCTTAAATACTCCATTAAAAACGGGTAGAATGCTAACTAATTCTTGAAATTCTTCGGATATTTAAACCGCTATAATACTACAACTATGCAGTTAACCTGCAATGTAAAATGTTTAATTAATGATTGTACATTTTTTGTACTCACTCCTCAGATAAAAATGTAAAGTATTTACTTAGATTTATTGTGTTACTAAAAAATACTAAGTTTTAAATGACTCGAGTATAAAAAGTATTTAAATTTTTAAATAAAAGACTTATTTGTACTTAAAATACGAGTACTGTCTAGCCTTGGTTGTAACTAACTTTTAAACTAAATTTAAACAAGCCTGCCAAAACACCTAGTCTTCAAAATTAACACTTAATTCAACAAGCGTTTAGATCATTTTATAATCGAAATAAAAATAATAATTGTGCGCCTGTAATGTATATTACGATTACTAACTTTTATTTGTGTATAATATACTATAAATATATATTTTGTAATTCCGTTGAGACCAGCTGCAGGTGTGTGAACTTTGTCAGAAGCAAACGTATAATATATTACAGGTATAACGTCACAAAATGTTGGTATATCGTACATCATATTATTTTCAACTTTTCAATATTAATTTATTTGCAAATATATTATGTTTTATCTCTTATTTCTCGATATTTATACCCTCGAAAAAAAAAATTACATAATATACGGTCTAATACACGAGAATATAAATGTGTGCATGTGTATATAGATTTATGTGGATATGTAATACCAAATTGTGTATAAAATATGTAATATATACTATAACGACTTATTACCTAGATATAATATATTATGTAATTTTAATATATATATATATATATTAAAATGTAGGTAATAGAGCGTATATAACTTGACGGTATCGAGTATGTTCGTATTGAGTCGATGTGTAACGAGGGCGGTGGCACACGGCAGAGACGGGGTTGAAAAGTTGCCTGGATCGGCGGGCTCTTATATAATGTACATCGTATATTCGTATTATAACAGCAGTAACGATGTAGAGTCGATTCATGTATATTTATGGGAATGCGTTTCCCGGACATTTAATAATAATATAAATAGGTATGCCGTACGCGTTGGAGAATTTTCCATCAAATTATAAATATAAAATTTCGCGTACCGAAGTAAAAAAAAAAAAACCGTTAAACACATACACACGCGCATCAAATTGGTATACGTGTATGTGTATACATATACCAAATAACTTGTAAGATATCGTAGTTTTAACTTACAACGTTATTTAATTTATGTTAGACGTGCTTATATATTATGCAGGCAGAGTAGGTACAATACACACATTTATATTGTATGTTTATTACATTTTTAATTTTTTTAGCTTAAGATAATGAGCAAAGCGAAGAATGTTGAAATTTTTATTTTCCTCGTAACCTACGCAAATAGTTATATAGTTGGCCCTGCCTGTTATCATTTTCTCTATAATAAAATGAATAATCTTATCTTTTCATTGGGCGCATAATCTAGTCGTCGGTTAAGGTTAAATCGCACTTATTTTTGTCGAATTTCATTCGGGATCAAAGTTTTTACACTCGTTCTGATCATTATATATGAAAATAAAAACTTATTAATTAACGAATATCAGTCGAAGATCTAAATAATACTTAATAGCTTAAGTTAATTGTTTTTATCTAGTACAACATTTAAAAAATAATATAATATAAAAATATTTATTTTTTTAAATTAATTGTGTTGTGTACTAATGCTACTATTAATTATAATCAATATACTTACATATACATTTTTCAACTATAATTATTATTTATAAATTTATAATACATCTATAGTGGAATCTAACGATCAGATAGATTGAGTAGAATTCGAAAATATTGGTTTAGGTAATAGAAGTGAAGTTCGACAATCCCCATCTAGTTGATTAGCTAGTGTATAAATTGATAATTACATTAGCGATTGACATAAGTATAAAAATTTTAAATTATACCAGTAAGATACAATAAGGCGGGGTCCCATTTTTTTCTTTACCACTAAAAACTATTTATTAACTTGTAGTGGACAGTGGTGTATTTACGGGAAGACTGGCTACGACGCTCCCCGTAATCTAAAGAACAATATTCATGCTACTGTATATAACAGGTGTCAAGTGTACCTTCTCATTCAACATAAATTTCTACTGACTATTGCAATGAATATATTAAATTTCAATTTAACGATAAATTATAAAGTAGGTACATTAGAAAAATGATTCTGATCGGACAGTATGTTAGCCTACGTCCTATATATTATTATATATTTATATAGGTATATTGTTATAATTTTTTAAGCAATTTGTTTTTCTATTATAATATGGTAGAAAAAAATAACTATTTGTCATATTTTATTAGGTCAATAGTGATTATTATAATAGCTGCGTATTATTGATTTAAAAATAAATACCTATCAACCTAATGTAAACGATGTTTTTACTTATGATATCTAAATGAATTTAAGTATTTTGAAAATTTAATTACATGCAGTTAAATAATATTTTACGTAATAATGAAAAGTTTTAAGTTTCAGTTTTTAACTATATTTATTTATTTAAGTATTCCATTTTACCCAAAATTTAAACTAAAATTATTTCAAAGAACTTAATTTTTTTTCTTAGCCCATGTGTATATTTTTTTTTTTAGAATGCTTTAAAATCAAATTGGGAAGAATCTTAAATTAATTTTTCAAATCATAGCCATTAAAATTCAAAATTGAATGGTCTTACAAATTTCAGTCATTTTATCGAATTTTGTCAAAATATGAACTTCAGACATTTCCAGAAAAAAAAAATTACAAATGTATTTTAATATTTTTATTTTTAAACTGCTATAGGAAATATTCATGTACGATTTTGTATAACATTTTTAAATTTATAACCGAGTTTATTTTTATTTTTTTTATCAACACTTATTCGAAAATTTCAAATAACTATTAATAGCTTAGAATGAATATCTATACTTTGAAAATCCTCATTGTGCATAAAAGTTGATAATTTAAGTAATAGTGAAATGATACAAGACTCTATACGATACCTTTTAAATTTCTACAAATATTCGGAAAATCGCAATACAAAAGGTTTCAAAAGTTTATGATAAATATTTTTTGAATAAATAACAATATTTATTTGTAGATTAATTGTTATATTATATATTTTAATATCCAGTGTCGTTAAATTTAAACTTCAATCGCTCATATTGCTTTATACTAAACTTTCTTTTATTAAATTCCAACATAAAAAACTTATAAGGAATCTTGTAAATAATTTTCAAGAATTGTATATTAAAATAAAAATATGTATGAATTTTACAACACAATTATTTAAATATTTTAGAGATTTTTATGGATACTGTAAAAATTTGAACTTAAAACTTTGTACCACCGATATAAGCCGATATCGAGTATCGGTTCTAATTTTAGTAATTTTAGCCCACCCCAAAATATTATACAATTATTTTATTTATTATAATTTCTTTTTAATTTAATTTATTGTATATTTTCAAATACGATGATTTATTATTACATTCAAATTATTTGTATTATAACACACCACTATGCAGTGTTGAAGTGAGCTCATTGAAATGAGTGGCCCCTCTTTTTACTCAACATCCAGGGTGTCTGTAATGATGAATGAAATATATATATTATTTATTCATATTATATTATTTATTATACAACAGCTAATCAAAAATACCCATTACTCGCACATATACTATATATGCAGATAAAAGCACAGCGAATCCTTGCAAGTTACATCAATTAATTGTAGAGCATGTGTGTTAAAATCACAAAATGTCAGTAGGGAACAACAACGGAGAACTGTCACGAAAGAAATCAATGTTAACGCAGTGATAATACAATGCGGTACTTTGAACTATTTAAAACGCACTGCAAGTCACACTTCCTGCAGTATATTACATATTATGTATTATAAAGGGCAAACAGTTGGCATTTAAACGAAGTACTTGGAGCCGGACGCTCTCCAAAATCTATGGATTGTTAATTTATAGATAAAATAAGACTACACATCTAAAACATATATATTATATAAGTTATGTCTATTGTAAAAGCCAAGATTGGACATATATATATATATGTATTATGATTTAATAAACTTAACTTGAAATATTCATAAGCAGTAAGGTATACAAAATAATTCCTCATTTTCACAATATAGTTATTATGTAAGTGTAAATAATTATTTTTATATCATTATACAATTGATATATGTACATATTATGTACAAATTTAATGTATAAAATTAAACATACATACTTATGATAAACTTTATTCAACATAAAGCTATATTCTAAATTCTTATCTATGAATTATTATTTTTTTTAAGTTAATACCTAGATAAAAAATTATAATACCTTTACAGATTATACATTATAACTTTAATACGAAATAATAAGAGACTATAGTATTACTTTTTTTTTGGCAATACTATATTTCCCTTAAAAAAAAAAAAAATGATAAATAATAATAAATATATTTTATTGTTTCAACTAGGAAATAAATAATTTTAATCTCGAAACTTTCACCAATTACTTATGTATGTATTTCTTTTATACAATCAAATTTTTAAAATGTATTATTTATTAATTAATTATAATATGTTTATTTTTTTAATGTTCAAGTATATAAATCAAAATTCAAAAAAATTAGTTTCCGAATTATTAAACATAATTTTTTAAGGATAATTTATGTAGTATAGGTATAGTTATTTAAATTTTAATTAAGATGTATTAAAATTTATTATTTGAAATTTTCAAAAATGTGTCCGCAAAATAATTTAAAATAAAAAATGTAGTATTTATTTGAAATGTTTTTATGGTGTTTATATAACACTTCTTAAAGGATGGTTAAAATACAATAATTATTTTAAAATATTGTATTTAAGTATGTGCATGAAATAGTTGTAAAAATCAATTTTTTTAAAAATTATAAGGATATAGGGTGTTTGCATGTTTAGTCAATCACTCTGTATATAAACTCAAACTGCAAGATCGGTGGGCTGGTTTGTATACCTTTTAATATTTATTACGTTTTGTACATCGATCAAATTTTCACCGTTTCCGGAAATACAAATATACTGCTATCAGTAAATATAAACATGCACATTATACACTACGGCGCCACCGATCCTTTATACAACATATTTTTTACAACATTTTAAGGCGCCATGGTGATATTGGAAATCGTTTATGTATTATTGAGCACTGAATAATACAAATATATACTATATAAACATAATTCGTTAGCGGTTCATAAAATAATATATAGCCGCATATGTACCTTCCTATATAATATATTTTATACAAACAGATGATAAAGAAAATCAAAATATTATAAACAGGTTTTGAGCACTTTTTTATAGAATGTCCATTGTCCAATGAAGACGAGTAATATGTAAAATATGAAATTATATTAGCATATATTGTGTATATTAATATTGTTTATTGAGAAGTCGTTAACTGTTAATTAAATGGGTATTATTTGACCTTTTTTTAATTAATGCATCATTAAATTAACTAAATGAAAACAGACAACTATTTGGTGACCATAGTAACCGTTATACTACCTACGTAATCGTAAAACATTCGTTATACTAACTATACGTTTCGGTATCAAGTATCAACGTAGAAGAATATATTCTATATCGTATAAAATACGAATGAGAGTAACAAACTATACATTTTGGAATCAAAAAATCGATAATAATATAATAAATAACATACTATAAGTATTCATAATCACCTTAATGTTTGATAATAAATTAATTATTTTTGACAAGTAACCATTTCTATGAATACATTATTTATACTATATATTATCATATTACCCATAAATAATAAAAGCTATTATCAGTGACTTACCAAGAATGTGTAATTGGGAAGAGGGGCATGAGGCCAAACATAGAAAATTAAATATAAAAGGTATAGTAATCATTTTTTATTTTAACTGTTAGGTATTATTATGTAATTATAATTAATTTTTTTTTTAAATTATAGTAACATTTCATTTGATTCAATAGTTTAATTACATTCTTCTTGGTATCTATACTTACCTTTTTAAAAATGAATGTAACAATATAATGAAAATATGTCTAGTTATACATTTTTATTTACATACTTATTATTTCAAAAATATCAAACTAACATTATAGATTATCTACCTATTTGTTATCTATATTTTTATTTTTAATAACAATATACATTTTCAATTTCTAATTTCAAACCTTAATATTCTTTAAAATATTTTGATGTATAAGAATTAAATTTTTAACTGGTAGCTGATTTAGTCAGTGGTTTTTGTGTTTAGGTAAGCACAGTAAACTTAAATATATATATAGTGCAAGATAAACACAATTATGTAGTTTTATGTTAATATAATTAAATTTAAATTAACGATAAGTTATTATCACATTTAATAAATGATAATAATATTATGTTTATCTAATCTTAGGTAATACACTTAACACCTAACTTGACAAGGTTTCAATGACTAAATAATTTAAAAAAGTTTAATATTTTAACGTGGTTAATAAAAAAGAAAAATTAACAATCGGGAGCGACTGAAGCCTTTTTAGTCCTCCTCTCCCTATGGCCACAGTACTTACTATTAACCAATAACTAACAAGTATAAGGTATTTAAAAAAGATTGTATTTAACATTTTATTTTCGAGAGAAAAATTTTAATTCGAATTTAAATCTTTGTTCAATTGAACATATTATTTAGTAATATAAAATGAGCATTAAATGTTATTGTTAAAAAGTTTACATTGTCCTCAATTTATCAGGCAACATTCTATCACATTACTCGGGAATTATAAAACATATAATACAAAAATTAAATATAAGAATGTTTTAAAGTATATTTCATGGAAATTCCGAGAGCGCTTCGCTTATACAAATGGTCGGAATTTTTAAACTGTTCGTAACATCTGCGTAAACAACAATTCCGTATCTCCGAGGAATAATTTCCTTGCTAAATGTCCTGCGGCTTTGCAGTGTTTTAAAGTTTAATGCCGCATTATAAGAAAATAAGAACATCATAAAATTAACTTCAAGTAATATTATCGATTAACTCTGCAATATAATCTGCAATGAAATTGAAAAAAAATAATTTGGTCAACGATGTTTGTAAGACCGATTTAGTGTAGGGTTAGGGATGCTTAATATTGTCATTATAATTTATTATCTTAAATGATTTTATCGAGTCTAACAAGAGAGAGCGTATTTAATATTAATATAATAGTTGTTGTAAAATCATATAACTTCTCGTGTATTCAGAATCGATTGTTTGGAGATGCGGTGACAAGAAAAAGCTCCCCGCATCAAAAGAATTTAGGTCTCCAGCCATCATCAATTTAATTTCTTTTTTCGCATCCACGACTGTGATTTCAGTATTAAGCACATCACATGTATTATTGTTTATTAAAAATGATTTACGATGTATAGTATAATATGATGTACAGCCGTACAGGTTTTTTCATGTCGAAATAGGAAAATAAGAAATAATAACTCTCGAAGAAAAAAATAAACTTATTCACAACATTTTTAGTTTTATCGCAAAAATAAATGACTACAGGTAAATTGTATGCCCTTTAGAATCGAAAAGGTTGAAAATCGCATGTACATATTGAAATCGATATCCGTACGAAGGAATATATTTTTGTACTTTTTTTTTTAATAATTATTTTTAATTCTCCCGTTTTCCTGAAACGCCCTGCACCGAGTTCGAGTTACTCGGTTTTAAGTGATTAAATTCGATTTTTACGCAAGCGGAGACTACGGGCGCGCCAACTTTTACATTATTATTGTCATCGTGCATAACGCCCTTCGCCTCGCTTACAGAGTACCTGGTCGTGCCGGCGGCAGGGAGGATTTGCGCTTTTCTGCACGATACGATACGCATCGCGTGGTGGTGGAGGCGGTAGCTAACGAAGGAGAATTAGCGCCGTGAACGGACAAGCGACGGTGCAGCTTCGATTGGGGGGGGGGGGGGGGGGCGTTCGCGTTCGTCGAGAGTCGATATAGAGCTGAGAGACACTAGGTTTGTTGTGTAGAGCGATTCTCCCGGTTAATACGCGCACGTCGCGTGCTATCTCTTAAATATCGTGAAAAACCTCTCACGTTTTTCCACTGCTGTCGGTCGCCCGTCACCGATCTGTACAATAGCGAACCCACCGATACGCCCCCCCGCAGAACGCCGCCGAGTCGCCGCGTGCTGCGGTATAGGTACCTAATAATGACCTGTTAAACACGAATCGGCGTAGGCCCGCGCGGCGATTGGTCTATGCCTATCTCACGTTTTTTAGCTGACCGTCAAATCGATAGAACAATACAATATTATATGTTCCACGCCGCTACTCCAGCCCTATATACCTTCGATATGTTATTAATAATAACAACGCGGGCGGATATTCCACGCCCGTGTTTCGCGTTACGCAACGGTTTTAAAAAAGTTTATTGCGATATGTAAATATAATAATAATAATATTATACGACAGTATTTAGACCCCACGGTTCTCCCACTCTTTCCACGCGGCGCTGGCCGTGTCGCGACTGTCTCTCGCGGTCCACGAGAACAGGCGCGTGAAGCCGGCACACGTCTTGTCGTTTATTTATTTATATTTATTTTACCTAACGTGACGTAAGACGGACCGGGACTGAGAAATATTATCGCGCGCTTACGCTTACGCGTACCGCCGTTATTACTGAGCCCACTCGTCACACACTGGTCACGCGGATTATACGCGTTTTAGGCGGTTCGCGGCTGCATCGCGTCTCTCGGGGCCGAGTTTTTTGCAAATATTTTTCTCTTCTTCCTCGCCAACCGCCGTCGTCGAACTCGAAAAACCCTCTCGACGCACTCGGCCAGGCGTGCGTGTGCGTTATATAGGTATCACACACACACACACACACACACACACACACACACACACACACACACATACACACACACACACGGCGATCGGTGCGCGCGCGTCCGCGACCGTGTGTGTGCATACGCGTACCGTGTGTGCCCGCGTATATTTTTGTGCGTGTGTGTGCGTGGTGCGTGTGGTAAACGCGAACGAACGCTACCGGGCCGCAACCGTAACCAGTAAGACCGGCCGCCGCCCCGAGGTCTTCCGTCACTGACACCGCCGCCGCCGCCACCCACTATCGATCGGCCACCAAGCCGCCCGGTGACCTAGCAGCAGACTCTTCTCCGTGCGTGTATACATGCACGAACCCACACGCGCGCGCGGGTGTACCTGCCCCGAATAATATCGTACCCGCAGCGCCGCCGCACGCCTATAGAGCCATCGCCGGGGTGGATATATATTACACCGTCTTCAGACTTCAGCCTTTGCCGGCCATCCGACCATCCGCCGAGAGACACGACAGAGGTGAGTTTTGTTCGATTTATCCGATTTTTTTTTATTATTATTTTAATCGATCGTCACGGTTGCACAACGTGCACCGCGACCGTTTAAATAATTTTTAAATTTTGTTTTGTTTTCGCGTTTTTCTATTATCTCCATCATATACTGTATCGTTGAAAGTATACATTTATGTTATCACGGCGGACGGGTCATCGCCTCGGCGCGATATGCCACGCATCGCCGATCGATAAGTAGAATATTGTAGTCGGCAGTATAGCATTATTGTGTAGTAAATATAAGCCATTTAAGGCTATAGTTGCAGGCGTATCGTTGTGATAATATGTCGGACGAGTGCGACTAGCAATTTTTCTCGTACCTACACATATTATTACCTACTTAGTACTTATCATAATGGTATAATATCGTGTAAGTTTGATGCACTTATATGCGTATATATTACTAAAGTGTGTACCCATACAACATCACGTCATACTTTACGCGTACGCAATCCGTCGCCTTTGTAAAATCAAAAGTCGAAACAACTCAACCGTAATCGTTTAGGTAATGTCTCAAGAGTGCGTAGCACGTTTTCCCGGCACCACGCGAAACTTTTCTTATTTTTCCGTCGCGGGACCGCCAAGACATTGTGTGCATTAAATAATATTATTATTATTATTATTATTATTATATTTCCCCGCAGTGTACGCGCACATTATTTTTAGCCGTACTCCTTTCGATCCATGCCGAATCGGATCCCAGCGTGACCTCGCCCGGGTTTGACAGATTTTCGAATAAAATACGTAACAATCGCGAAACGTCCGCCCGCGATTCACATTATAATGGTATTATTACGTGTTCACGGCTTTTGGCGGGCCACGGTCGCACGCGCATGCTACTGCTGCTGATGTACCTCACGGCGGCGGCGTATATAACATCGTACAAGACGCACATGCAAAAAAGTAAACGTGGGCTCGTGTGTGTGTGTGTGTGTGTAATGGCGGCGGCGGCAGTTGCTTAGGTGGTGGTAGTGGTGGTGTTTTTGGCGCCCACGCCAACCCGGGAGGTCGTTATAATATGCAATTTTCGCAATAATACCGTACGGCGGCGGCGTGTGTGCGACCGACCAGCCATTGTCAGAAAGAAAACCCATATTATAATATATAGTCACTACAACGCGCTCTTGTCTCGCCCATTACACCGCCGCCGCCGTCGCTGGCCGTATAGTCGTAACGCGACGTACCGGAGACTGCAGTACGACTATTTTTAACCGTTTCCGAGGGTCTGGCCGCCGTCGCAGCAATAATATAATGGTCCAGCACCGGCGGCTGCGGCGACGGCGGCGGCAGCGCCGTCGTCTCTAAATTTAGAGACAGACACACACGCACACACACATTTCGCGTGTTGGCCGCCACCACTGCCGCCGCCGCCGCCCGATCGCCACTTTTTTCTAATTATTTCTTCTGATTTACCGTCTCTCTCGCTCTCTAATTTGCGCGCGTGTTTGACCGTTTTCGTGTTGTCGGTCGTCGGTGTACGATCGAAAAACCAACCCTATTCGCGAAGCCGCGGCGACAATCCCGCACCACCAACCACTTCGTCGTCCAAAAGCCTACGTATACGTTCATTATGAATCTGATCGTCTGATTATATTTTATTAGGCCACCACGACTGAAGGTATAGCGTACCTCCACAGTGCTGCGTGTCGTGTTATACATTAAATATGCGACCCATAATAATAATATCATGTCGCTGGTGGGTACGTTGTCGTTACGGTGTCGTGACCGCCACGCGTGTAACGACCTCGGGACACTCGTTGAAGTGAAAAATCGTAGTTAAAGGGAGGTTTTTCGTTTCTTTCGCAAAACATACTCGCCGGCCGCCAACACCGCCGCCGCCGCAGCCGCTACTTCCAATGGGCATGTTTCACGGCGAGCGATCGGTAGCGGCGGTGTAAGGCAGAGGGATCGTCGCGGTTACGAAAATAACTCTGTGGCGATTGTTATTTTTATCATTCGGTGGCGGCGACTTGCGTGCACTATCGTACGCCGGCGGAGTCGTCACCGCTGATTTTCAGATTCGTACGATTTTTTTATTATTATTATTTTTACGAATTTTAAACACGCTATATCTATGTAAGCGGGACCACCGCCACTGCTGCCGTCACCGCTGACACTCGATTTTCCCGAGCAGACGCGTTTACGAGTTATAATATTTTATAATATATATATATATACGCGCACCATCGCGGCGCCACGCCAGCTAGGGCTGGGCGCCTGGGCGAGACACTTGAAGACGTTAGTTTTTTTAATTTTTTTTATTGTTATCTATCCAAACACTTGTCCCGAGTATGATACACATCGATGAGTTCGAACTTGTAACGTATTAAATATTAAAATGTAAATGTTAATGTTGCCTGTGGTGTGCTCAGCTTTTGCCAAATTTAAATTTAAAATAAAAAATAAAAATCATCAGCAGTGTTAACATAACCGATAACAATTGAAGGAAATTGTTAGTATAGGTATCTAATATAATACCACCTTACTTATATATATATATACAATTCGTTCTGTGTTGGTTACAAAACTTTTTATAAAGTGAAGCCACACGAAAGAAAAATCCGTGGGTGCATATTCATTCAAATATTTTTAAAAGTTTTTTTTTTCAATTTGAATTATTGTATTTGAATATAATCTCGTATTGTTGAATTAATCGAAACGCTTTTTCAAAAACATTATCGCAGAGTATAAACTAAAAGAGCGTACGCGAGAGAAACGGAAAAGAAAATCGACGACATCATCCATCGCTCCGTAGCATTCACAGATGTGTATAAATTAAATCATAATTTTATAGTGCGGCTTTATTTCTTAATGATTTTATGTGATATTATTTTCACACGACTTGTTCGTCTCAACCGACCGTAAACTTTATGTACGAAAATTAATTAATACAATAATATAATACAAACTGGAGTGCATCAAGAAACGTACGATGTTATTAATCTACTAACGCCGGTAAATTTACTTATAACACTCTAAAAGTTTGAAAAAGTTGACGTAGTCATCGTGTTAAAAATGCGAATTACTACTTCAAACGGTTATGCACGAACCTCAATATAAGTGTTCAGCCTAGCACACCACCACTGCAAGCAATATTACTCTCGGGTGGCGGCGTTGCTATAGTTGCATCGTGATTTACCGTCGTCTATATTATTATTATAGCTCAAATTATAATAAATGCCTACCTACATGTATACAATGCATACGGCGATAACGGCGAGATGTATAAATTTCGACAGGAGGTATACGTGTGTGTATGTGTGTGTGTGTGTTGTTGTTGTTGGATCGGTAAAAATACGACATATATCATCGTAGAGCATATATATTATACGCGTTTGGCTGGCACCGAAATACACGACGATAATATGCTCGTGGACGATTGGAGTGGACTATTTTTGAACTTTTGATTTTCAGCGTTACCGTTTATTATTCGTATTTATTATTGTTAGTTTACCACTGTTATCGATTAAACATTAAACTTGCTTCTGGCTGTTCTGCTTCTACCATCATTACTGCACTTGTTTTCGTTTAACTATCTATTTTATTAAACTCATATAACCATCATTACGACTACTAAATTTTATTTTTCGATACCGCAGACAGTCGTTTGTACTTCCCTCGAACTGCAACCTTGGTAGTAACTGTTTGAGCAACAACTACTTGGACGTGCCTTTAACGCCTTTAACATTAAACACGTACAACTATAGTCATACAAAGACCTACCTATCTTAAGGGCAATACAAACATATCATATAAACAAGTAGCTAAACAGATAATTATTAGATACGCAATTTTAGTATTTTCTACACTCATTTGATGTGTTTGATACCTTGTCGTCACGAAATGTTATACTTTGCACGCTAACCTTTCAAGACTTTAACTATATACATTAGATAACCCGGCAAAAATTGTTTTCCCCATAAAGAATTTTTATATTTTAAATGTGACCTCGCAAATGTTGTTTTGAGAGTGGTTTAAAATATTGTTGTCATCATTACTCATCATATAAGCCAAATTTTAACAAATAAATGCATATAGTTTCAAGTTCATACAAACATTTTATTGAAAAAAGCACTTTCAGTTTTTCCGAATTTTTCAACTTTTGGACAACTTTTCTAATTTTTATTTCCGTTTTTATTCGGGCTATTACGAATATTTAAAAAATTAATTGGTTCCAATCGTTCCATCTGCTTACAAATTTATGCGCTTACAATTACACAGCATTTAATTTTTATACTATATTATACATATCACATTTAATGTTTCATCAAGTTTATTTTCTGTGATCTTTTTTTGTTGATTATTCATACAGTATTGATAGAATCCACTCAAATACAAGTTACAACTATCATCTACTACTAATTATTTATTTTTATTATTCATATTGTAACTCTATTAGATAAATAAATATGTTTGGAAGGAAACGTAGACTCGAACATTTCAATTTTACATAAAAAATTGTATATCTACGTATAATACAAGTATATAAATGAATACATAGAGAGATTTACCATGTATCATGCTTACCTCCTTTTTATCTTTAAATAATATAATTACTTAAACTTAAATGGATTATAGATTTTCTTAGTTTATTTATTACTTAAAGCTTAAAGTGTCTGATACCCAAAGTATGTGTATTATTTTAAGGAGGGTTATGTGTCGGCTTCAGATTCAGAGTAGAGCAATAAATTTATTGGTTTTTTAATGTTATTTTTAGGAATAGTAAAACTTCTTTTACCTTTAAGTTAATGATTAGTTTATGGTATCATTTGGATCTAGTACCTACTTAAGGAGAACCTAGTGTAAAAAGAAAAATAATATCATTACATATTCTTTATAATAATTGGTCGATTGTTGTATTTAAAAATAATAATCATGAGTTGAAATTTTCTCAAATGTTTACAGAAGAAATTTTTTATACGTGATAAAATGTTTTTAGATTTTGAAATAAAAGCATTTTAAAATTTTTAAACTTCTTTTAGTTTTTTTTTTATTTAAATAAAATTGTTGTTTTCAAGTAAAAACTATAAAAAAGCCATAAAACGTTCATACGACAATAAAAGAATATTGAAAATAAAAATCACAATGATTTGTAAGCATTCAAAGACTTGAATTTTAAATTTGTAGTAAACTCGTTAAAATCACGAAAATTTGTAAATTATTTTGTAATAAAAAATGCATACAATTATTTTAAGACATAAGTTTTTCATAAGTAAGTTTATAAGAGTAATAGGACATCGATTAAATTTTTTAAATGTATACCAAGTTTATACTTAAGGTAAGCCAATTTTTATTTCCTTAAGTATAAGAACCATTTTGAAAAAATCTCATTCAAATAAAAAAGCTTATAATACAAAAAGTCTTAAAGTTTCATTTTAAAAGTTTGTCTTTAACGTTTCAGTATTAAGTATAATAATATATAATTTGAAATTTGTCGTGGATAAAGAAAGTGGTAAAAACCTGTTTATACATAAAATGATAAAATTTGCTTGACTCTGGACGCTTGGTGTGCACAGCAGTATTACACATATTAGATACAATGCAAATATAGCCTTGTATAGTATACAGTTGTCAAATACATTCGTCGTACAGACGATGTAATATAAATAATATAATATATTATAACTTATAACGGTATAATATTATGTATTCCATATCATACTAAACACACACAAACATATCCCTCTATTATAGAAGGTTATTGTTATGTAAACATTTAGGCTTCTGGTTTTTTTTATCTCGACTTTATAATCTCTAATATTATGTATGTTAAAGGTGTCACTCTTCATGTCCTGGGGCGACGTTTATCAAGTATCGGCAGTCCTAAAACAACAACAATAATAAATAATAATAATAATAATAATAATGGCAAGTCATCTTTTGTGGCTTTTAAAACTCTACGTCTGTACGAAAACTTTATTAATTCCAGTATAATATACGAAAATAACGCGTCAGATGCGTGCGTATTCGCAATAAACTATGTAGTTTTTACTGACAATATAATAATAATAACGAAAGTAGCACAATTTGCCCTGATTTAAAATGTACTTTTTGATATAACCTGCCGTGTAAAAATAACCTGACTTTTTTTTACTTGTTCCTTTTGATTTATTAGTGACGTTGATTTTTAAAATAATCGTCGACGAGAATTTTATTATATGCCGTCAAAGCAGACAATCAAAATATGACCATGTCCGTATAGTAACATAGATTCGTAAATTTTATAAAAAATCATTTGAATTTTTAACAAGTTGAGAATTTTCAGGTGAAAATTATTTCATTATAATAGTAAAATTATAAAAATTATATAGGTATTGTTTAGTCGTATAATATTTGTGCATGCAAATATGTTTCAATGTCATCCAGTTTTCACGACTGATGACGACTATCACTGACAACTTTTGTGTTTATTGTTTCTAATAATACATTTTTTCATGCTACTTAGTATTTTATCATACACGTTTTTAAATCTTAACTTAAAGTTATAATATATAGTTGTATTTACTAAAAATAAATTGGAACAAATAAGTAGGAATTGTTTAACTATAAAACGTTATATATCAATAAATATATTTTATTTTTACTGGAGTGTACTACACAATCATAATAATATATCGTAGTATACATATTCTATAATATAAACAAAACAAACACAATTCCATTGACTATATTATACTATAATAATATACAGGCTGCAATTTAAAAACAAAAAAATATTCACTTATTTTGTACCTATGTACATTTTTTATTTTTTAAATAATTGTCTTTTAATAGCAAAACGTTGTTTGACGGGACTATAAATTAAATATAAAATACTATAAAATACACATAACCAAATTATATGCGTATATTTATATTTTATGAATACAAAATAAATTGTCATTTTTTACATTGCGTTCTATACTTGTTTTTTTTTTTTAAAAGTTTAAGTTTTCGATGAATTTTCTAAAGTTTTTTAAAAATAATATTTTTAAAAGGTTTTATACTATGGTATATTTTATATTGTTACGTCGTTATGACGATAATTAAACATGATATATTAAATTACACTTATTATACACGATATCTAACTATAATATAGTAATATCTATTTGGTAGGTGTAACTGTGTACGATCAATTAACTGTAGTAGATTTATGAAATCACTTCACATGACGTGTCAGTTGAACATATTTATTTTATGTAAAAGTATATAATATTATAATACGTCGTACAACTATCCCCCTCGTACTGAAGCGCGACCACCCCATTGCGAATTGTTGTTGTGCAATTGCCGTAAGTCGTTCCTCTCGCGTGCGTAGCAATGCTCTACACGTTCCTGTCGTGGTCCCCACAGACGGCACAACGATACGGCAGCAGCTTATGCGACGGATTGAGCAGTTTTAGACTTCTAGAAAAATTGGCTGGGATAGCGAATCCTGCAACTAGCTCCTCCACCCCACCACACACCGCCAGCAAAATCATTCCCGCCCAACACCCACTTTTTATACCCGGGGATAGTATATATAATATATTAATATGTATTATATAGTATAATACGCGTATATAGAGCATCAGACGAAAAGTCATAAACAATTTAATGCAAAAAAATACGACATTATTTATATCTTTTAGCTATAATATACAATACATCGCTATATAATATACTGTTGCAGCAGTCGCGTAACAATGCATATTACAAGTTTGTGGCAAGTTGATATTACGTATGTATAGTCGCTATAGTCGTTAAACAAAATATGTATATAGTGTATACTGTATATATTTATACAATTATGCGTGGATGTGGTATTATGGTGGTTATTATTTGAGTAAGGGTTTGATTGTCATATCATCATAAAATATAATGTTTAATATTATTACGTACGAATTTGTTATTGACTCATTTTGGGCGTTTAGTCGTCGTATAAGTGTGTTATTCAATTATGTATAATATATTTTACTGTTTGCTTAAAACATTGCTGTTACCGTCGGCAAACGAAGTATTCGTTTTGTATAATTAATTCTATTATTATGGTGCTGTGCAGAGTTTCACGAATTCAACTCGAAACCACAGCGTTAGGTATTGATTATTTAAATTTTACCCAAATCCAACGTATAATTTTTATTATGACGATTTGAATGAAAATTATTCATTACTCGTGGGCGACCTACTCAGACTGAACAATCTAATGATGGACTTATATTTTTACAACACTTAAAACTCTGAAACGAATACAAATAAGCTCGGATTATCAAAAGCAGTTGACAATAATATTCAAAATCGGTATTTTCAGCACACGATTTGCATATCCACGTCATGTTTTATTTAAATTAAAAAATAACGTTCAGTCGCAGTTCGTCGTACAGATATGTGTAATGTGTATAAATACGATATTTGTGTGAATACACTGGCTTCACTTTTGAATAATGTACATTATTCGTCCTAGTAAATAAATTGTTCGTTTGTGTAGGTTATGTACGTTGTATTTCATATTTTATTGAATATTTTGTGTTATATATATATATATGAGCATCTGTCACCGCCTAGCTTTTACCCGTAAAAATTGATTTCAACAACAAAATATAACCTTTCTGTCATTTCTTTTATATATATATATATAGTGATATATTACTATACAAAGTTCGTTGATCGAAATACGAACCACACCCACGCAGCCAATCTTCAACATTACTTCCTGATGGGGTGGTAGCAACGTAATCGTAGTTCAGATATGAGCTTTTCTCTCGCTCTACCATTATATATAAATACAATATTTAAACATTATAATTTATAATTAATAATAAACATGACGACAGCGCGACCGCGACGTCAGCCGGTGGTTGACTGCTGCAGCGAATGAGCGATGACGTACGCAGCCCTGCATGTATTTTAATATGCGTATTATTACACAATCTATAACAATTTAAATTGCATAATCTACGCTAAAACAAATTATCAATTGCATTATGATTGCAGCCGTGGAAGCAGATTTAAGTGGGAAGAGAAGGGAAAAGGACTATTATACTAACTCCTATTTATAGGTTAATAAACTAGACCAATTTTTAATAGTTGTGATGTTGTGACGTATATAAGTATACGACTTATGTGAATCAACATTTAAAATGTTATTACCTTCATGTAATGTAACGTTAACATTTTTATTTATTGCTCTTAAAAATAAAAGAGAAAAATAGCAACATTTATCAATATTTTTAATCGTGTGATTTCTAAACACCATATAACATGTTATATTTTATGTTAAAATTCCACAAATATTGAAATGACAAGTTATCAAGTACGAAAGTGTATTTTAAAGTTATAACACATTTCACAGTCTTTGTCCTTCAATAAATTTATAACGCGTATTCAAACTATGTTTTTGAACAATCAAAATTTTTTACTATACAAAACAAAAAAACTTATTTCAAACCACTGAAATAACTGGATAGGATATTTTATATTAATGTAATGTAACTACTACTCGTATTACCTAAGTGTTTTTTTTTTTTTTTTTTAAAAAGTATTTGATATATTGTTTTGAAAAATGTATGTTTTGGGTCGAAAAAAACAACTTTTGATCTATTACTGGTTGGTGCCACCGCTACACATCATATGATATGAGAACGACAAGCTGGCGACAATATTTTGCTTATGACGGAGCGGCGGATGAAAAGGGGGAAACGGTGGAGAACGGAAACGATTACGACAACTTCGCAGTAGTGAGTGGGGTCGTGTGGGGGACGGTTTCGTCGAAGATGACTCATTTTTCCATTGTCTGTGCACCAATAGCTTCCCATATATGTACACATACATAAACTTTATGATGTACACTGTACACACATACGAGCGCAATACAATCGTTATTATTTGATTCATCATTGCCATTAATGTTGCGGGCAGACGGTAGACCAATATTATTATAATAATGATGTGATGACGTTGAGCGTTGGGGGGACAGAAAAAAAATCATAGTCGTCGTCTTGTTCGTGTCCGGTTCATCCTCCCTTCGTCCCCCCTCATATGATTGTATATACGGACGTTTAATAATATTATTATCGTCACGGATGTCACTGTTAACTTACTGCAGCGACGACGTGATGTGAGCGCTGAGCGGTGGCGTGCGTACGGGGCCGTCTTGCACTGCATTTCGTGTAATAATGGTTTCACTCAATAATAATTCGTCTATAACAGTCGTGTAAACATTACATTTTATACTTTAATAACATAATAATAATAATAATATGATATAAAAACGGGCCGTCGCCAGCGTATCAAATACGAAGTGTGAGCTGTCCGGAGAAATTAGTGTTGGTGGTCGTCGTCGCGGTGCAGCGGCTGTCGTACGTCTTATATTTTGTGACCCCCATCAATTAATATTCCGAATGACCCGAAAACAAATTACCGTCGTCGAGCAGTCTATTTGACGGCGGCTCACATGAGCGTATAATATTATTATCATCATAATATCGTATGCGATAAATTCTAATCGAGTCATCGGTGGCGGCGGTCGCCGGAGCGGTTCGCGGGGTCTCTGCGGTGGCGGTTCAAATCCAATCACACTGTTAATATCAATTAGTTAGCAGGCTGCGGAGGCTACTATGTACATATATATCATAATTATTATTGCTTCTGTATACGCATACGTGGTCGGGGGGGGAGGCGGAGAGGGATAAATAATAATTAAATCAGCGCGAAGGGCCAAACGGGTCAATGGGGCGCGTCAGCAGTTCGTCACCGTCGAGCAAGTGCCGGACCGGCCGAACTGCCGTGGACAACCGTCCGCTCGGCCCGCCGTATCATGCCTCCCCTGAATACGTTTTCTGCGACCCCGGTTTCGTCGCCACCGCCGCCGCCGTATCATATCATGCATAGCGCCACTTTGACTATGGAGGGTTGCGCTACCGCTGCAGGCCCGTGTGAGTGCGTATGATACATATATATATCGCGCGAAATGCACGGCGGTGTTGTTGTTGCCCCGCGCGGAGGAGCGCGGAATCGGCTTATCCGTTATCGCGCGCGAACAACCCGCTCGCCTACCGCTCAAAGCACGGGCGGGCGGGTGGGCGGGCGGGCGACTGCGGTGGTTGACCGACGATGCGGGGCATGACAATGTACGCACGGCGTACCGCAGCAGCGCTGCAAGCGGCGCGCGGTGGCAGCGTACGTTGCGAGCGTACTACGGCGGCGGCGGCAACATAACGATCGTCGCTGCGGCCGCAACTGCCGTTGTCGTAGTCGTCCGATCGGTGCCTTTTCGTTCGCGCCACCGCCGCCGTCGTGTTACTCCCGGCCGCCACGAGACCGCCGCCTGCAGCCGCGTAAGTATAATATAAGAACTCGCTGACGTGATTTTGATTTTTTTTTTTTTCACACGTTATTTTATACGTACTCAAGACTACACGTCAAATGTAGTGTCGTTACAATAAAATAAAATAACGTATTTATTTTTTGTTGATGTTTTTTTTTAAATCATATCGTTTATCCGTGATGCGATTATTATATAAAACGCTCCGGAGACCGCGAGGTCGAGTAAAAAATCATTGCGATATACACTTACGGTTTATTTGAACCGATTTTTTTTTTTTTTTTCATTATTATTCTACAGTAAATGAAATAGGAATAATAAAACTATTGTTTAAAAAAAAAAAAAAGTGTATTTATCGTCGCGTGATAATTGCTCTACGATATTTATAGTATTTATACGTATATAATATTATATATATTAATATATTATATACGTATAATATTATATAATTCGATTAAATTTAAATCATGATAATTATAAATAATTTTCGAGTACACTAATATAATACGCACGTCGCACGTATGCAGATACAGTGCTATTATTATTATTATTGTTATTGTTATGCGCGACGAGGAGTCGTGACGATCGTCCGGCCCGCGATAAGCCGTCCTCAGAGGTGGTCGTTAGCCGTCGCATAGCGTATACCTCTTAGAGGTGTATCACCGCCGCATAATACATACGGCATAGTACGTACGTTATTAAAACACATATGAACGAAGCGAGTTCTTCAGTGGTGGGGATAACCAGCGTGGGAGTGGGAAGGGGGAACGGCGAGAGTCCGCGGCCGCCGAAGCCGCGGGTACGCGATTATTGGAAATTGAAAGTTTCCCCAGTCCCCTGGCGTGCCCGAACGCGATCGTCGCACGTGCGCCCGTCGCAGTCGTATCGGTAATAAGTAATTACTAATAATAATTATTATTTTGTGTATTAGTCGTAATATAAAATATTCACGACGATATTTTTTTTTCATTTTTTTTCTCTCGATTTTCTGCGTACCGTCCGTCGCGCGCTTCCTAAAAATACTGTCGAGTGCACCGTAATAGTATTTCGCCGTATCGCTAGTGTACGGGATTATTATGTAAAAACGCAGCGACCCCGTGCCGCCTGCGCCGTCAACGACGACCACACCTCCGCCGACTCGCCATTTGTGGCGCGCGTATTTCACTGCCGGGTGCACGTATCGAATCGAATACACCCGACGTTGCACCGGACCGTTGCATCGTTGCTCCGTAACCGCTGGTCGGCGTTCGTTACCAGGAAGAGGAAAACACGCACAACCGAACAACCGACGGTACATCACATAGATCGTAGCCAAATAATTATTATAATAAATTATTATTATTATTATTATTATTATTACTATTACTATTATTGTTGTATAAATGGGCAAATAATATTAAATAATTAACACCGTAACGTCATATAACACGATAATATAACGACAAATCGTAGGTTCCAGCTCCTCCTAATGATATTTTTTTTTTAACGGGCTCTCTTTAATATTCGACGATTTTTTTTTTTTTAATATTATATTGTATTAAAATATAGTTAACACACACACATATACATATACTTAGTCAACGTAGTTTTATTGGTATCGTTTTTAACGTTTTTATTTTTTTTCTACCATGTATAATAAAATATTAATACGATAACATTGTACAAAATAATATAACGTCTGCTCTTTGTTCGAATACATATTATTTTGTTTTCAAAAAGCGCTTTGGCCGAGCAAAGGGTTTGGTTTTTTTTTTAACATTATTTTTATTTTTTTACTACTTATATATATATATTATGTATATGTATATATAATAATAATATCATGATTATTTTTAATTAAATGTAACAATTTTTATTCGTATTTTTTTTTTTTTTTGCATTCTCTTTGATGTTTTATTAAAATTGTTTTTCCTTCGTCACACCGTAATAAAAACAGTACCTATCTAATTAATACATATACATACCAAATAATAATAATTTTATTATAATAAATTTATTGGCATCGTATACTCGTATAATATGTACCGAAATGTACCTACGTTTAAGAATACGTTTTGAAAAGAAATTATTTATTTTTTTTTAAACCTTAGCACAACAATAGATAATTATCCGCACGATAATTATTAAGAGGGGGTACCCATTATTGTTTTAAGGCATTTAACACATTAATCGAGCATTATGCACTCGTAGGCAGGATTTAAGTTAGATAGGTATCTATATAGAGACCACTCACGCAAATTACCATAATATTATAATATATATTGTCCACGCTGACATAATAATAACAATAATAATTATCGTAATACACATCGTATTTGCTCATTGCGTCTAATGCAATATATTATTGTCTGTGTGTATTGTTAAGGTAGTACGTGCGAGAATTTTCGGCTTCGACAGAAGCAATACAATACAATATTATTGTTGTATTATTGTCGTCGAGTATACACAGAGCTTTTAAGACCGTTTTGTGTACCGCCTAAGGGCGAGCAAATAGCAAATAATCGTAATATATATATATATATATACATAGTCAGGCGTGATAGAATCATTCGGGATGAGTCGACGATAGATAAAACCGATTTAGTGCGTTTTGAGATAGTCAGTCATCTGTAACGTATAAAACCGGGGGCGTGTTAAGTCGGTTCATTTAATAATATTGGTATAATGTTATTATTATCCATTACTTTTCGAGTATTTATGTAATAACAGTATTTTTATAGCGTTATAGATTACTGATTAATCCACAGATCCAGGATCGTACGAAAAACCATTAATAGGCAAAACAAACAAATTACTAATGTTTGCAGTTCAATAATTAATTTAATCGTTATTGTTATTAATTAAAACTATAATACACTGTGACTCAGCATAATCACAAACGCGTATAATTTTATAACATAGTCCTAGAGTAATCTTTATGGATGTCTCGTAAAATCATAACCATCGATAACGATTGCGATCATCCACTTTGTCGATGGCCATTTACACATCGATAAACATCACGAGCACCCAACGTGACGGTTCTTTAATGCTTTTGTGTGATTTTAAAGACTCATAGGACAAGAGGTCATTATTTTTATTATTAATTAATTTTTGCGAAAATCAGACTCGCTCGGTAACGCGTGTATCGTAATTGCGGTGATGAGGCACGACTCAGCAATATGGTATGATATTATATCGTTTACCCGTCACGTCCAAACGAATAACTATTTGCCAAACCGAAAGCCGCACCGGACGGTTGTAAATTTTTATAGCAGCATTATGATGGTCGTATAACGTAGACTCAAGAAATATATTTGCTATGATACACAAAATATTATGTTTTTGTTATTATTGTATTGTACATATTTTATATTCATTTCTCGTATCATGACGGTGGGTTTCAAATGTTTCAATGACCCATTTTTTATAGATGCTATATTAATACTACTAAGTACAGGAATGACAAAAATGAAATCGTTTTAAATTATTTGTTTAGTCATAATAATCACACACGTGCGCTGATGTTATAATAAAAACAAATATTTTTTTGCTTCTTATCGAGAGACAGGGACACGTGTACTACTACTACTACTATTACTACTACTGCTACTACTACTACTACTACTACTACTACTACTACTACTACTACTACT
>NW_020271423.1:1223268-1245073 GCF_002803265.2 Melanaphis sacchari | reverse complement strand
CTACTACTACTACTACTACTACTACTACTACTACTACTACTACTACTACTATTACTACTACTATTATTACTATTATTACTACTATTACCACTACTACTACTACTACCACTATTGCTACTACTACTACTACTACTACTACTACTACTACTACTGCTATTACTACAATACACGTTTATGATTGCCGCGTGCGCCTACGTTGGCTAAACTGATTCTACGATGCCAGCGCGGCCCGGTTGCAATGATTTGCTACGGTGGCAGATATGAACTGACTAGATGGTGGGTGGGACGTGGGAACGTCGTCGTCGTCGCTGCCGCCGGTGGAACGCGCCCGCGCGCTCACACACGTACAACACACGGGTCGTGAGTAGCGGAGTTTTGGCAGGCTAGTCGGGGAGTGGGTGAACACAACGATGTTCGGTAGGGCGCGGCCGCCGAGGTGGCCGGGCGGGCGGTCGTACGAGCTGTGTACAGCGAGCCGTCCGGCGGACCGGCTTGTGAACGAACGGCAGCGGTCAACAGACATTATAATATACTCGTCGGAGAATTGATAATAACAATAATAATGACTATGAAGAATAATAATATTGTTACTAATTGTCGGCCGGTCGTCGTCACACGGACGGGTCTATAAAATTATAAATAAGAAAATATTAAAACGAGGAATAAAAAAAAAAAAAAAAAAAAAATTAAATCGTTTTTTTTCCAAATATATTATAATATCGTCGTTATTGCCGGAACGTTTGCCGATTTCCGACGGTCGTCGTACGCACTCGTAAGCGGTCGTAGCGTACGCAACGCACGCATTCCGCGCGCACCGGCAACCGACGGACGTCGGTAAACCCGTCGGCGCGGCAGTAGGAGTTGGACGTGGAGAGGAGGAAGATCCCCGCCACCGTCGCAGCGATCTCGCGTTTGTTGTTTTTTTGTCGCATTTTCGCTCATTAACCGTTTACTGCACGGTCGTCGTTGTGCTTGTGTACGATTTTTTCTCGCCGGCTCACACGCGCGTGCGTGAGTGTGTGCATGTTTAGCTTACAGCCAGCACATCTGTGTGTGTGTGCGCGCCGCTCGAAAACGTTACGGTTTTCGCAAACGAGATATTCACGCGACGGCGTTCAGACGTGTCGCAACTGTAGCGAGTAGCGACGACGGGCCGGCCTTTGCGCGTGTTCGACACGACGATTTTCGTATACACTGACGGTGAAATTCATACAAATTCCGTCTACTACCGGTGTTGTAGTCATCAGATCGGCCGTAGCAGGAATATTAAATAGAACGCATTCATTGTGTAAGACATACGCGACCACACGCAGCACGTGTACCTACCCGGCGTCCGCGACGACTGCGACACGAGACCCAAAGGTGAGACCAAACAAATCCGACGACGCGCCGTTGGCGGTTGTTAATAATAAGCTGTGCATTTGTTGTTGTTCATTATTCTCGCGACCGTCGTCATTGCATTCCGACTTACCGTTCTTGAAAGGCCCGACGGATTTCCCGGTGTTGCACACCTAACGCGATTAACGCGGGTATAATACTTTCGGCGGCGAAACGCGTACACAAAATATGATACGGTATTAAAATATTGGCATTCAGCGGGTATTACGGTAACTGCAATGTCGGCTATATTAACGACGAATAGACGGCTGGACGATACGCGACGTTGACCCGTTCGCGGTTTATTTCGACGCTTATTATTATTATTATTATCGTAACTTTTTTCGTTTTCTTTCGTTTCGATGGCGAAAGAGAGCGCAGAAAAATCGTTACACGCCAAACGTTTTAAATAAAACACTATACCGCATACCAAAACGCGCGAGCCCTGTGGTTTGTGGTATTATTTTTATCGCACGCACAATTCCCATCCGTTGCTATTGAGAACGCGGTATTCGTGGATAGCGTTATCGCTCGCTCGAATCACCGTCGTAGTCGTTGTTTTTCTTTCCTTTCGTCTACTACCTACACCAGTTCTGGACATCCGGTTTTCAAGTTTTCGTTTACAAGGATAATTATTTTGAGTTCTATCTTCGTGCAATAGATCGATGTGTGGCGGCGAGATTTCGTTAAAAATTAAACGCCGCCGACGATAAAATGGTTGAAAAATTGTCCTTTGCGGCCGATTCAATTAGCCGCGAACGGACCGATTTGTCGTTAAATCGCAAATGATCTCGGTTGGTACTCGCTATGATAAATTATCGTACATCATCGTTTGTCAGTGGGTATTGTTACGCAACTTGCTTTATAATATCGTTATCACATTTTCGGCATCGTCTTGACTGACCGTGACTAAACCGGCCTGTCGCCACCTTTGGCCACACACGAATTAAAAATGTTCCTACTTTTATCTGATAGAACCGTTGTCACGTCTCGTACGGTGTCGAAAACGATGGTATAAAAGTGTAAAGCCCACGTCGAACCTGTGTAATGTTATAACTCTATAACACCTGTAATGGGGCCGATGATAACATTTACGTTGGGCCGTTATATTAGTAATTATTGGTACAGTGATCGTGGCGGGGTCAACCACACACATGCACAGCGACCAATGGTGTTTTTGTAACCGTATACATTGGACCGTGTACACTGCACCGAGTACATCAGTGCTAACGATTGTTGGAATTATATTGTTGTAACGACTAAAGTAAAAAAAAATAAGTACGCTCTACATGTGCACCGGTGCGCATACGTCATAATTATGTTTTATACGATATCATAATATAGTATTCGTTTCATGCACCGCAACGGTCCGATCCGCTGGTGCTCGAGCGCGTTTACGATGAATACGCGCGTTTATCACTAATTTAAATTATGGCCAACTGTCGTAACTCGCGGTAGCGAAAATTTTCTCGGAATCAAAACAAATACGGCGTGAAACAACAAATCGTCACGATGCGTTTTGCTTTTACGTCGTCGGCACGTACCCGACGATTTGAATCCGTAAAGTTTTCGTAGATTATAATATGTATACGGATATGATATGCATTGCATTCTATTGTGATTGAAGAGCACGCTAGTTACTAAAGCAGTTACATACAATTATTATTATTAAGGTAGTGGAATCCTTGCCATTGATAATATAAATTAATATTAATGTAAAATAATATTTTAATACGAGAAATTAAAAAATAATATTATTGTACATTAATAACAATGGTAAATAATTTAGAAGTGTATTCATTTTTAACTTTCGCAGATAGCAAATTAATAAAATGTTTTTCCTATTATAAATTGTACCCTTAACTACATATAACCGTTATGGTAACTACTAACTAGTAGGCTCTTTGATCACACTAAAGTATACTGTGTTCAATAAATATAGGGTTATCTTATCTATGAATATATTATTTACGAATGTTCTCTGTTATCGTTTCTCTAAAAAAATCACGCTCACCATCACCGCAAAATTGTTTAAAACATGCCTGCAGAATTCCATATTTTTCCTTCATCTATAATGTGTTATTATAGTTAACTATGACATATGCTCAACTGCGACGATTCGTTTTCGATTTGTATCCAATCCCAATTGGCTATAAAAACATGGTCAAGTCGCAAACTCGAAAAAATTTAATTATTAACACTTTAATAACTCATTATTTTTTTGTTCTTTAAAGTGTTTACAATTTATATTTCAGGTAAATAACTCCAATAATATATAAGTCGAATTCATTTTTATATCCCCCAAGATTCGAGTTATCGAGTCTCAGCTATATTATGATTACAAATGTTGTACTACATCATAAGATGTAAAAGTAAAATGTGCGTTAAAAGTTTGTGTTCACCATGTTAGGTATAGTAATAGTATTATGACTTAGAAAAAAGTATTTCCAAAGTTCGTTACACTATTGGTTAATATCACAAGGTTTTCTCAATTTCAAAAAATAGTTAACTTTAAATAAAATTGTTATATTCCGGGTTTCTTAATTATCGGAAATGGTCAATTTATAGAATTTAATTACATAGCTCATCAATGTTTTAAGAGTAAAATTATTGCAAATTTTCATTAGATATTTAAATAATGAAACAGTAACATATTGGTACTTTTTAAGATTTTGCGAGAAGTGATTAAAAAAGTATTTTATGTTTTTGTGGGTGACCGAGTGTCTATAAGGATTATTATCTAGAATCACCCTGTATATAATTAATGTGTCGTCATACCTTTAGAGAATGTCTTTTACCGGGCACTCGATTGCAAATATTATATAATTAACTGAACTAAACCACTATGTACAACTACAGCCGTTATATCCTATAACGCGGTTTAAGTATCCTCAATTTGTCGCTTAAAATGTCAATATTTGTTAATCAGCAATCCGTTTTTGGAACGGTTTACTAATCGTGCACCATAATAATAAAATTATCATTTATCAACATTGTCAATTAATAATGACCCAATTATTCAAGGCTTTAGATAGAATATGATAGTATGAAGAAATTTTTTTGTATTTATTGAAATCGTTTAAACTTTTTTGGCGTAAATTCGAGGATAAAGAAAATCTGTTTTTACTTAATGATTAAGATATGAAAAAAAGAGTACATGATCGGTGTTATTATTATTTAGGGTAGGTATTTATAGTATATTTTTTGTTCGAATGTACATTGTACGTAGGTATCTATATATTATTACATCCATAGCAGTCAATGATAATTATACGTGCTTTACAATAACTTAATAATTTAATGTGTTATATACGATGCATAAACTCTCTTTCCTCGACTCAATCTCTATGTAATATTATTATATTATACACCATGTGAACTTAATAAATAAAATTGATAGAACCCATTTATGATATACAAGGCGTTGCATTGACAAAAAAATATAACAATTGTTTATGTGACCATGATTAGTATTATAGCTGATGTTTCGTACACGGTGTAAGTACGTATAAACTATAAACACGCTGAAGCCCTCGACTGCGGTAGTTGTATAGATCTTTTAGTTTTGAAGGTCAGAGTTGGATTAAGCCTCGCCTGCATTCTACCAAACCTCGTATACTTATTTTTGTGTTATATTTTGCGCAAATTACAAAATTAAAGTTATATTATCGCAAGCATAGGTTAGAACCGCGCCTGCCGTCGTCATACACACCTAAAAAATGTTAAGTAATATAATATAATATGTATTATGATCTCATCATAGACGACTGTGGTTAAATTATAAATATATATATACTCGTATATATATTCTGATACATTTAGGTCTTTACAATATGATTTATAAATATGTGCCGCGATTGGCGATGACTTACAACCATGACCTGCCTTGACATGTATTTTACTCACGTTTGACACTATTGCTGCGAATCGGTCATAATATTTAAAAGTTAGATATAATGTTCAGACTTCTAAGTTATATTTTTAGTATTGCGCCGGCGTGGTTATAAATCACGATTGTTCGTCAAAACCGTAACAATTTTCCTGTATGAACCTTGGAGTGTTAGCAATTGTGATGGTTTCGGTACTATTCAATATAATATTCATAGTAAATATTTTGATTCATCCGTTTCGAAAGAGACTATAATGTACTGTATAGTGACTAAATTAATGTAGAAGGCACGATTTTAGTTTATAGTAATGTCGTTTTTGGTATATTACATTTATATGACTTTAAGGTCATTAAATCGTATAAAACACTCATTTTTAGAACTTTTCCACGTTATTTTTCTAAATCGTTGACTGTTTACATATAGATAGGTATCCTCAGGGTTAGTTGATATATCCGAGATATGTAGGTACATGTATATTTATATTTATTTACTTTTTTTGTTTAATTTAAGCTAAGTATACTAAAATATAAAATTATAAAACCATATTTATCTTCAATGACCTTCTCCCGTATGTCGACGTAACTGTATAAGCGATATAAATGCTGTGTTAATTTTTATAGCACGTATCATACTATATTAACACAGATAAGATATTTGACTCCTCTGATAACATTTTCACTATAAACAGAAAATTTAAATCTTTTTGATTTAGTATAAAAAATTAATGATGATATTTTAGTTAAGCATATTATACTAGATTTTGTTTCGCATTAAAATAATGCTAGATCATCATTAAATAATCAAGAATAGAATTTATAAAATATACGTATTAACACACTACTATATAGTAGAAACTATATTATAGAAAAACAAAATTCTTAAATATTTTCATTTTTTAATATTGGATTTAACTTTCGAAGATTTCTACCTAAATATTTTCTTAGCTTAGCCATAAGCAAGTTCTCTTTACAAAAATGACAGAACTAAGACTTTAAACTATCAAAACAATTATTTAAACTTTAAAGTTAGAAAAATCATGCATTTATTACATCATTTAAATTTGCTTTTGCCTATCAATTCTCGTTAAATGACTATTTTCATTTAATTTTCATTTAGAGTTAATCAAGTAGGTTACATTTTTTAAATAATGTTTTTCAAAAACTTATTTCTTGGAAAGCTAATGAAGAATACTTATTAAACAAAGCATTACTTAAATAAAATTAGTTAGAAAACTCAAATTTAAATTTGATAAAGTTATTATATTTGTACAGTATTTTTTTGTGCTATACAAGCCATTAAGTATTAAGGCCTTTCGCACGCTTCCGCTAAACTTCCCCATCCATTTTTGTTCATTGCGTTATACAATCGCTTTAATTTATCGGTATCTAAAGTATTCATTTTCACCTTATCTATAACCAATGTAGGCACGATCTTCTATTTGGTCGCTTTTTTATAGGAGATTTTCACTAGCTAGGCCATTCTACTGAATCATTTCGCTTCCAGAAAAAAATCAAATATTTGGCTTGTTATATAATATTTTGACTAAATTTTGTACACTGAACATTTTATAAGAAACTTAAACTGCGAAATATTTAAAAATGCCGTTTAGTCTATAACAAATGTATTGTGGTATATCAACGCATTTTATTGTAGTATTTATTTTCCATAGATTCTGAGTACCTTGTATAACTATACAGTTATGTGGGTATATATCATTATAATTTTTAAGAAGTATTTACCTTTAATACATTGTATGTATACGGGTCAATATCGAAATAAGTAAATGGAATTTACTTATAAACCCATCTGTGAAATTCGAAGTTATACGAATAACCAAATAACGTCTATAGCTGACAATTTTATTCAAACGTTTTTTTTCTACTTGTGTGTGTGTGTGTGGTTAAGGTAAGTTGTTTATAAACATGAATATATTTTTATTTAGTCGCGATCATAATAATAACACGAGATTAAAAATAAGAAGTCGAAAAATATTTCTTTCGGGTGAACAAATTGTGTGTAATAATGTTGCCGACCGCTATATTCTATATGGTTAATAGGTTGAATGGACATAATAACACAGTTGAGTTAAAACGAGAGGTGTATTTTTTCAACGTCCATTCGCTTGTTAAACATTCGATTTAAAGTAGCGGCAGTGCGATATTGATTTTTATTTTCTAAGAATGCTATAATTAATCGTAATAGCATTATACACCTGCATTGATATTTTAAAATACCTATATGCAAATTGCAAATAGAAGTTAAACATTATATTATAATATATACAGTTAAGCCTATTTAATGCCATTTGTGCTAATTTCTTGTAATGTGATAAAAAAAGAAAAACGCTATTTAAAAAAGTCATTTTGTATCCTTTTATTTAAATTAGGTCTTATTTATATCGTAAATATGGGGTATACAATTATTAATTATACTATGCTAATACCTACATATATTTTATTGAATAGTAATTCCCCTCTTCTTCCCTTCCATAAATAAGAGGGCGATTTGGTCAAACCTTATTTTCATTATTCGTATATTATATGGAGAATTTGTTTTCAATCACACTATTTATACTTAAGTGTTTTCGACGTTTACAATGATCGGACTTCAATTAGTTTACAAAATACACCCAAATTCGAAATATTGCCAAGGTTATTCATTTAAATGAATTTATTAAATCACTTTGCAAGTATTCGTATAAGGTACGCATGGTACCTTATACTGTTATTTCACATTGTTACTGTGAATTAGTGTATAGTTCATACACATAATAAGCACCTACTATTTATATTTTCGTATAATTGTCTCAAATGTTCACACCGAAATCTAACCAATATATAATAATACAATATGAAGCATACATAAAACATTTATAAATTTGTTTACAACAAAACGTTTAAATTAAAAATATATATATATATATTAATTTTAAATTTGTTTTTTAAAGAAATATATTATAATTTAAATATATACTCGAAAGAGACTCATAAATACTTAATTATGAACAAATATATATACTACCTACACTTCGCTAATATATATATATTTGTGTGGGTATTTACACAGGACTTCACAAAAAAAAACTTTAACACCTTCGTTTTTGTCATCAATTATTGTATTTTTGTTAAATATTTTAAAAATAAGATTATGAAAAAACTCCATTTGTTAGAGATCTACAATCATTAAAATGTATAATAAATTGTAATCTATCTGAACTCGAAATAATACTATTTAAATTGTATATTTGCGTCTATAATTATTATAATGATTACCAATGCATAGATATGTAGAGCAAATTTGAGCAAATATAATAATTCCAACTACTTACTAGTTTCTACCATCAAATATTCAAATAGTTATTATGCAAGTCTTAAAGTTTTTAGTGGCAGACATGTAGTGGGCGAGGAAGACAATTTGCATGTGTGCACGTTATATTTAAAACAATAAAATTATATATAATTTTGTGGAGTACTCTATGTGTGTAGCTTTTTCTTCGGTCTACGACTGCAGTAAAATACATATCTAGTTTTGTTGAGTACAAGATTTTGTTTTATTTGTAGACTAAGTTTTGTGAAACTGAGTAGCTTTCCCTAGATATTGAATCATATACGTGATTTGAACGTAAAATAACAATAATAAACTAGTTGGTCGTACGACTAGATTACCGTAATACATGTACACATCTAAGTTTTGTATTTCTCAATAACTCGTCAGTTAGTGTGATTTCTCTACTTAATATTTCCGAGACGGTCAACGTAAGAAAAATGTTTAATCGTCGACAATGTTTGAAATTTAAAAAAATGTCAGTTTAAAGCATTCAGTATATTTTAATGAAGTAATATTCACGAATATAGAGGAATGTATGGTTTTTGAAATTCTAAGTGAGGGTCTGGAAACGTGGATGAGCTTGTGCCTTGTTGTAACATCGAATTTAATGGTTGGGGAAATTGTATTATATCGATTTGATCGACTGCCAGCACGCGCGTTTGGCGGTAGGCAGCGTAGGCGCTATAGGTACTAATATAGTATTGACTAAATGATATAGTTACTATATTATTATTTTACTTTTACAACTGACATTAGAAGAACTATAATATTCAGTCTCGTAAAGATTGCTTTTTTGTTTTTTATTTTACTTTTATTTTATTATTTTTTTTAATATTTTATGTTTAATAAGTAAAAACGATTTTAACTTTTCTATTCATTTCTGTGGCTTTGTGCAACTTTTAGGTAATTTGTTCAATATTTTAATTAGGTACTTATATTCTTTACTTGTTTTAAATATAATTTAACTATATAAGTTAATTTTTAAAAAGTTTTCAAGACAAATATAAAATTTATTTTCAAATTATTATTTGTAGGTACTTCCCCCCCCCCCCCAAAAAATGTTCTATTATTTTGTAGCTTAAATTTTTCTTGTTTCGTAAAGTTATAAAAAGAGACTTGTTTGGTTGTTTCAATCAGCCTATCAAATATTTTGTATTCACTATTCTATACAAATCCAATTTTTTTTTTTTTTTTTTTTTTAGTTGTTAAAATTTAATACCGGAAGATGGATTTTTATAATTCGTATTAAGTTATAAAATATTTTTCACATACATTTAAAATAATAAAAAAATAAAACTATTTAAATACATATTATGTAAATTTGAATTTTTTTTTTCGAGTTTGGATTAGAAATTGTATTTGAATACAAAAGTATTAAAATAATAAAATGCTATACTTATAATGTTTGAATTGTTTATAAGACTTGTTTTAATATTTTATGTTATTATATTATTGTATTGATTCAGGCTTATACCCGTTTTAACTATCGTTGGTGATTATTATTCGTGTACTACCTACCTATTTTTAAGTGTATATATTAGGTTACGCCTTATGCGGTGTTTGATCAATGTTGATTCCACGTGTGCACATAGTAACGACCATAGACGGTACTCGTTTTGTTAACGGGTTCATATAAATTTGGATACGTTAATGAACTTTCGTCGCTCAGCCAATTCACAATCGTTCTCATTCACGTATGCAAACGGTTTTAAAATCAAATTTCCATGGTCATTTTATTTAATATGCTGCGTTTTATAGGTAGGCGCACTTAATTAAAAATAAAATTGATCGTAAACCGTAGAGTAATAATAAAAATAACAGTTAAAACAATTGGTTTCAAATTCAACGCTCAACATCTTGAATAAAATATGATATTATCAGCTATTTATTTTGATGTTTTGTTAAATTAAACTGAATATTTTGTGTCATGTATGTAGTTATACCAATACAATTTTATAATCTGGGCTGGATCAATAGTGGGGGGTAGGGGGCCATAGCCCGACAATAAAATACCATAATGTATCCAATTTATCCAAATTGTTTTGGGTAAAAGAGCCTCACCAAAAGTAATAGTCTCCTATATTTTGGTCATAATCCGGCCCTAGCTGTAATACATTATGAACGTTATAGGTACATGAATATTGAATATATTATACTCGATACAATCATTCGTCATTTTTTTTTTATGCTGCTTATTTATCGTTATTCTTAATAAATATAATAAATATATTCATTATTTTATTGGTTTGCTATGTGCCTAATGTATTCTTTCAAGTTTGAAACATTTTTCTTCTTATTCTTCATGTAAAATAAAATATTATGTTAATACTTTATTTTCATTTAGTAACATTTTTTTATTTGTCATTCTCTGTTGGTCGTGGGATAATAGCTATTATTAATAAGGCGTTAGTAGCTTATAAAACTTGTTCACATTTAAAAACATTTGACTTTTTAAATTTATCAAAATGTATGCTTTAATAATATTTTGGTAATTTAATTTTTTATTTAAAAATAAATGCACGAATAAAAAATATTGTATTTCTAAGAATAAAATAGTTACTAAAAAATTTGATTGATGTACCTACTATAATATATGTGTGTATCATTTTTTTTAAATTTTCTGAAATGATGAACTTATAAATACAAATGTATTTGCATCAAAATCTATCCATAATATTGTGCAGAACGTCTTATTATTTTTTTATAGTAAAGATTTCGTGTAAAATTGATATTATTTCATTTATTTTATTTCTTTTTTGACAACTATATGACTAAAAATAAAAATAACTTAAAATAATAAAAATATCCAATTTCATTAAAATTATTATTTTTATGTATTTTTGTAAAATGTTATATAAATATTTATGTCTGTACATTTGTGTATATTAAATTTGTGAGTTTTTTTTATCAGAATAGACGAAAATAAAACAAAATATATATTTATATAATTAAATAACAGAAGATGAAATGTCTACTAACTTAAGTTAAAATTATAATATCTTTAAAAAAAAGTTCTAACAACAATTATAAATTCATAATATTATAAATTTAATATATGTTTTCAATAATATAGATTATTAAATTTTGAAACAAAAAAAAAAAAAAAAATAATAATACTATTTGAAAACAGTTTTTGTAAATACCTTCTTATATTCTTTGTACCCTAAATTATTATTGATTAGTTATAAATTAAACATTATAAACATATTAATGCTAGGGACATATTTAGGACAGAGTAAAGGTTACTGAATTTATAATATTTGTCTCTAACGTTCTTTGCTAACAGTAAACAGCTTAGTTAATTGTATTATACAAATAAAATTGACAAATGTCCTGATTAGTGTTTTTAAATTAGTTATTCAGTGATGGCCGTGTGGAAACATCATAATATAATAAATATTATAAATTTCACTTTGTATAAGTAATGTAAATATTAAAATAATTGTATTATAATAAACTAGGTACAAATAGGATTAGCGCTAAGCATAAGATGTGTTTATCATAAGTTGGTATTTCAATAAAATAAGTATAATTTTTAATTTGTTGTAAATAAATTAAAAAAAAAAGATATCAAATATTAGCGCTAAAAATCGACTAGAATGTATATAAAGTAATTATGTATTAAAGATAAATTAATAATTAAAATAAAATATTTCATTTTAAATGATGATTTAAAAAAAAACTATTCAATGCGAAATGTGGTTTCCTCATGTATCTATCTATTATAAGTTACAACTATAAATTAAGTTCATGACTGTTACGCAAAGATAAACATTTTTATTCATGATTTAACCCACATAGTATGTTATAATGTTATATAATACATTTAAAATAAACATAATATGCTGATATGAAAATATGCAAGTTTTATCTTTGTTTGAATTTAATGTAAATCAATAAATAAACTTGTATCTACAAATTAAGAATTGACAATATTATTAGTAGGTACTACACAAGTGTGTATATAGCTTCTATATTATTAATCGATGTTTAAAATACTCAAATACATTAAGTCTGACAAAAATGAGTATTTTTGTCGAATTAAATGTCTCATACTTAATTTATATTAATGCTCAGATAAACAATGAACTTCAATATAAATAGCATATTATATATCATTTAAGTATATTTCTAACAGATAAAAGTTCTTCAAAACATCGATGATGGAAATCAAATGGATTTCATTTGAGTTATTATACAGATATTTTTTGTATTTGTGAACCGAAAATAATCTTATTTTTTTTATAGATATTGATATATTAATATAGTACAAGCTCATATTATATTTTTTTTTACCTAGGAAAAATGATTTTTGTAGGTTTAATTGAATCATGTCTCAATACACTCAACACATTTTATCTTGTACATCTATATTAATCTGTTTGCATCTTGAACCTTGATCTTGTTTATGTTATATTCGTATATTGAATTTTATTTTCCTGAATACAAATAATGTCGTTATTGTTACTATTAATCGGTTCGATTGTCTATTAATTGAAAATGAACTTATCCACTAAAAATGAAAAATAATTAATCATAATAATAATAGTTATTTGTTTGACCATAGTTTAAATTAAACCATGAAGTATTTTTGCGTTAATCGAATAACTGATATTAGATGCAAATGTGGTGTATAGGTTCAATTAAATATTTACTTTTAAGTTCACTGTTTGGTGTATGTCTAAAACTTAATAATAAGCTTTTGGATAATTGATAAATGGTGTTAACTGTTAAGTATTAATAGATTGTCCAGACAAAATTTAAGCTAATCATTTAAGAAAATTAATTAAGCGTAAATGTACTTAATAGAGGTGACTCAAAAGTTAATTATTGCTTATTTAGTATGATAATAAATTAAAACGATACACACATATTTACATACTTAAAGTAAATAAAATAATATGAGTGGTATATATGAAAGATTATAATTTTCTGAAATATTAATTCTAGTCTCTATGGACTTCCGTGTGTACGTATAAGCTTATATTTTGTTCAAGGTATTCAAAATCTAAATAATTAAAAATGTTTATGGTTTATCTTAAACTAATTAATAATGTATAATGTATAAAGTCTAAATTCATAGATCATTATGTATTAAACACCGATAGTATTATTTAAATTTAAATGTTAGACAATTATAAAAATAGTATTTAATAGGGTACTTCTTTAAAAATAACCAATTCAAATTTCGTAGATTTATACTTAATTAATTTTTGGTACAGAATCATAGAACTTGTAAGAACTCGGACGAGAATTATATTTCGTGGTTTAATATCGTAAAAAATTTTATCATTGGACTTTCAATAATAATATGAATTCGTTAATGTTAACAGAAAAAATTTGCTATCGGTTCAAAAGATATCACTAGCACCACTGCAGCGGAAGCAGTAGGAGCTACTGCCGCCACTGGCGGTAAGTTTGCCGACGTCGTTTGTCTGTCGTGTCGTTAACGACAAAAGCAACCACGACGGCTGCCATTACAATTATCAAAACGACGGTCGCCGCTAAGACGACCGCCGCCTCCAACACCACCATTCTATCAAAACGTAGACGACCACGAAGTTCATTATTATACTTCAAATGATTTTGTGGTAAGTAAATTGATCGCGTGTGGAATGTGAATGTTGGCATAGTTACACTAGTACACGTCAAGTTTAATTTCGATTAATTTGGCAAAATCAATACTGTATTGTATATTCATTCTCGTTGAGTAATTGAAAATATTTTATCAATACATTGATAAAATTTAATTTACTTATCGGCAACCATTATTTATATTTTTTGTGTATAATAAATGGAATAAATAAAAAGTTATAGTAAGTTATAACAAAAACAACCCTAAACGAATAAGTCAGTTGACTTGTTTAATGATTTTAAAAATTGAGTTTTTACAATTAAAAATTCTACTGTAATACAATTTCTTATAGCACAATTTATTTTTTGATTTATTAGGACAACACATTAAAACCAGTTTTTTCAATAACACGTCTATTACTGACTGTACTTTCTTATTTTTTAACTAATTTTTTTTTGTTTTCTCAAACTCTTATCTTTAATATATAACTTAACTATTTTAATTAAATAAAATGTAGCTAATATTTTTATTTATAGGTAATAATTTAAAAATATGAATCTATGAACAGAAGTATCCATTTTTTTTAATTTTCTTAAAAATTTATATTTTTGTTCTTTTATTGCGAATTAAAGTAACACTATTTATGTTTTTTATTAGCTTAAATTTATTGTTTAATAGATACAAAAAGTATACATGTTTTATTCTTAGAAGTATTTATTTTCTCTATTCATGTTATTTTAAGTTTGAAAGGAATATTTTTGTTTTTTTTTTTTGTGGTTGGTAGGTGTAGTAAACATTTTTTTCGTCAGTTACTACTATAAAAATAAGTCTTGTAACGATTATATTATGTGCTTTTTCCTGCTTACAAAGAATTCTGTTTTATTTGCAAATAAATTGAATATGAATAACTTTTTATTAAATGTAAAATTAATTTTTCGTTCTGTAAATGTAAGAATTATAGATTTTTGTAACTTTGATTTATCACTTAAATACAAATTTTATCTATGATACAACAATATTATCAATTAAAAGTTAATAATTATATGATAATATAATAAATATCAAATTATTTTATTCAGAATTCAACTTGACCCAATTAATTTTTTTACTGTATTATTTATTTATTTATTTATTTTGTAAACGTTGTAAGATAAAACTTTTTAACGGTGATTAGTATTTTCTATTTATTCTTAAAACTATTCTTTAGTGAAAGAATTTAATTAAATATTAATTATATAAAAACAAATATATTATTTTTTTGAAGCTGACAAAAGTCGAATAATTTTTATGATATATTTTAGTTTTTAAAGCAACCTTAAATCCAATAAATCATAATATTATGTTCAACTCGTTTGTACCTTAAAAACCTTTAGAAAAGTTTGAAACTTTTGAAACATGGAATAGATTAAAGTTGGCCATGGAATATTAAATTACCTTGTAAAAAAATAATTTATGGTTTGAAAGTTTTATGAAGTGTATAATTTTAATATCGGTATTCCAAGAAGTAACTAAAATTAAGTTATATTTTTTGTTATATATAACGATCTTTTATATATGCTTATTAAACCATTTTGTCTAAAAAATAAAAATTATTAGAAGTTGCAAAGTTAAAGATTATGTAAAAAGTTATTTTAATTTACTGCTTTACATTTGTACATAAAGTGGTATTTTTGTTTTAGTGTACTTTTAGTTATTAAAATATGAAATTAAATTAAATTATTAACGAATTTGTTCCAACAACTTTGCTAAATTGTCTATTATTATATCTTTAACCTTTACATTACAACCATAAGCCTGGGTAATTGTATGATTATAATTAAAGAAAAATGCAATAGAATCCTTTGGTGAATGTTCATTTATAAAATTGTATAAAGTATCACGTATAGTGATAACGTTTATTTTAGGTTTTGAATATATTAAAATAGTAATTATAGATGTTCCAAAGTATTATAAACTAGCTTATTATCTTATGAACCATTTTATTAATCAAAATAAATATGCTGATCATATTTGTGTAAGATCAATTAATAACAATGTAATTATATTTTGAAATAATGTTTTAGTATAACTCAACATCGTGATTAATAAATAATGTCATTTTCATATTAGTATATTGCTTAGTAGTTATATTATCAAAAGTTTTAAAATGTTTAAGTTTGCATATTTAAGTTATTTTATCCGAGTGTATTTATCACTCAGGTTGTTAACATAAAACTAAAATTATTTTTAAACATATTCATTTTACAAATTTATTGTATTGTATCACTCTCATTAAATTACATTTATTAAATTGAATGATATGTGTATAACATTTTGATCAACCGATTATAAATGTATAACTATAATGTACCCTAATATAATTATTTACCATATTTAGTTTAAAAATAACGCATTAATTAAAAAAAATTCATTGAAAAACATTAAGTATAAAAATAATAATTACCTTAGTATTTGTGAAATTATGTTTTTTTATGTATACAAATTAAATAATATGATACCTATTGCAATTTATGGCATATTTGTCGCTGTTTTTTTAGAATAGAATATGCATGCTATGATTTTAAAAGAATTTCTATTAATATTAATAGGACATATTATCATAATATAAAGTAATGTAGATGGCATTGTTAGATAACAATATTTACAGAGTACGTGATCATTGTATAATTCACATAGACAAATTACCATAGTAAAAAAAAATTAAGAAAAATACACGTTGACAAATATGTTTTATGAATAGATGGAATTACGTAATTTATGCGTTCATTAATAAGGAATACCGTAAGGTTTGTTTTCATATAAATATAATTATTATTGATTGGCCCTAATTATTTTTTAGATTAACAAAATATATGTTTAAAATAAGTATAAAATAATGTCGAATTCAACAAGCCCTGTAAGACAATAATTTTTGCATCACATAAGTTATGATTTAAAAGACATAAGTTGTGGTTATATTTCTGAGTATCTCCACAATTTAATTTAATTTTATTTGAAATTAGAAACACTTATATTAGTAATTTTAATAAAACAAGGAAAATTATGAACTAACAAAAATTATTTATTTTAATTATAACATAAAAGTGACTAATTATGTAATACACGAAAATTGGCACACTATTGTTTATAAAAATTATTTAAATATAATTTTTAAAATTTTTTTTTTTTTTTTAAAAACAGTAGGGTACAAAAATTTAATAATTCTCTTATTCCCAAAAATCTAAAATAAAAAAAAAACTTAATCTGCGTATCGGTTATTAAAATAAAAAATTTTAAAAAAATTACATGTATCTATGACGAAATACTTCGGTAGTTTTTTTATTTAGTTTTTTATAATATATATTTTATTTTAACTGTTTCAGTATTTTCTTTATTATGAAAAATAATAATGTCTTCTATAATTAGACATGTTTTAATAATAATAGTTTATTTAACTTCGAAGTATTGTAAAAAAAATTATTTTTTCATATTATTAACTGAAAAATATAAATACCTACTAAATCTTTTATCGTTTATATTTACTATGGGTTTTCTTTAGATATTGATGTTTAACTTCTACAATAATGAAATATATTTATTTTATTATTTAAAGTTTTAATTTTTTATTTCAGTATCTTTTATAAAAATGTACTTTCCTCAATTATTAATAAAACTTTTAGCCTAAAGCTTTTTTATTTAATATGACTCAATTTATATTGTATTCATTAATTTATTGAAACATCTCGTATATATTATAGTTTATATTTTGTCAAAATGGTTATATTTTTAATTTAAATATGGTTTGAAAACTTCGATAATCGCAAGTGTTTAATAAATTTGTAAGTGATTTCGATGATTAAATATTTAAATTGTACCGTTTTTAAATAATAAGAATTAAACCATTAAATTTTAGATTAAAAAAATAAAAAACAATACCCAATATATTATATCTTCATAATTATTATGAACTAAAATCTTCAATGATTAAAATATCATTATTTAATTTTCAATAATGTAAATAATCAACATTTATAGAACCAAATTTATACTGCTTTAATAAATAGATAAACTAATTAATTAATTAAAATTAAAAATAATGACCAAAATTAATTTTATTAAAATATTTTACTAGTAGAAATAAATCTATGTATAATATTTTATATTAATATACTGTAAAGCATTATTAAATTAATATAATTATTTGGAGATTTTATTATTTAAATTAAAATAACTGATTATAAATACACCTCAATTTTAGCGCTTTCATAAAAATTATATTTAAATGTTAGGTTGAAATAGAAATTATTATTTGTATATTAACTATTTATCTTTTGTTAATTAAAAAGAAAAAAAATAGTACGATTCTATTTGTAAGCTTATTTGATTATTAGATTTACTATAAAAATAAGAGGTGTCTAATAATAAAATAAACAAATACTTAAAAATTACCTAATAAATGCTCTATGTTTATACCAGAAACTAATTTTCAATAACTTAAGATTACTATTTAAAAGTTATCATACTCAGCGATTCGCTAAGCACAATTTTATTAACAGCGTTAAAAATCAAAATCCAGTTGATATCATCTATACACATCCAAAACAAGCTAGACGCTAGAGAAAGTATATTCAAAACATAAACTAATAACCCTCATATGGACCATATTTAGTTATATTTGCATAGAAGGCAACAAAAGAAGTGAAAATAGCAATATCCAACCCAAATCATTTTAGCTGGATAAAAAAAATAGGTATGGTAAACAGAATGGCAAAAATTATGAAAATGACACATCGTAACATCAAAATAAAAACATAATATTTAAATGGAAGAAAAATTTTATTATAAATCACCTTTAAATAGGATTTACTGCAAAAAATAAAAGAAAAAAAAACAAATCGAATAGGTACCACACACTTAAACTGTTTGTAACAATAAATACCTAAAAATGGAATGTAATAATCCGTAATAATATAATTACATTATTAATATTTTTAATTACAAGCAAAATAAGTAATTTATTATTTCCATGATGTACTGAGAGGTATTATTTTTAAGTATTCTAATAGTCTGAAATGTTTTTATATATTTTCCAATCTTTTTATTTCCTGTGATAACCATTTTATCTTGGCATATGTTTCTGGATGTAAAAGGATAGATTTTTTACAACTTATTTATACGCGAGATTGCGGCGTATTAATAAATAACGTGTACTGACTGTACTGTGTCTCATGTGTGTGTGTGTGTTACTCTATTCTAGTGTTCTCTATTCTGTTTGTCATTGCTCCTTTGAGTTAACCACCATTTTTGGGTTCGACAATGTTATTATAATATAGCGGCTAACAAATTTTAAATTAATATAATACGCTTGTATACAGTTCATGCGTCATCGCTATCTGGGATCATCTGACGGCGGAAAGCGTAAGCATTCTCGTATTATATTAGTATAATATACATTCGCTGACGCCAACAGACGGACAGTAGGTGTAAATTAGTAACGTCCGGTGATGATGAGTACAGCGATGGTCGTATATGTTTATGTTAATAAATGTATTTAGTTTGAGTTAGTGTGCGAGTACAGTGGTAAATGTGGCCAACAACGATATGTATTCGGTGGTGTTGATTATATAGATGTGCATGTGCTTGCTGTTCGTATATTATCGCAACTTTGTCTCGTTTAATAAATTGCTAAATTAATTATTACTGTTACTATGGCAATTAAAAAATAAAACTGAAATTTGAATGAAAACTTAATGATAACGTTAATTTTATGATGGAAAAATATAAAAAAAAATTAACGATAATAGCTTATGTAAGATAATTATGCGTTTGAGTGAAATGCGTACACTATGGCGATGACGGCATTTATTAAAACAGTTAATAATTATTTTATTGTTATTATTATTATTTTTTAATTATTAATTGCAGACTACTCTCGAAACTGAAAAAAAGCCGAACGTGACGCAATTTAGTCGGACAATAAACAGTCTCTACTTAATTTTTTTACGCTTTTTGATCCAAAGTTAGTTGTCTATTCACACAACTAACCCAAACCACAAAATGGCTACAATAGACGGGCGACCTGCCCAATATGGGGTCACGTTAAAGCAGTTACGTGAGCTTATGGAACATAGAGGCCGTGAAGGTATCGCTAAATTGAACGAACTGGGTGGCGTTCAGGATGTTTGTAAAAAGCTGTATACATCACCCAGTGAAGGTAATTATTATTTGGTTTTAAACATAATTTTATTTCGTATTTTTAATTGATATGATATTATAATTTCGATTTTCTGCCGTTATGAAATTATTTTTTTAGGATTAAGTGGATCTACTGCCGATCTGGAGCATAGAAAAGAGACGTTCTCCTCAAATACTATACCTCCTAAACCTCCAAAGACGTTCATGCAACTTGTCTGGGAAGCTTTGCAGGATGTCACATTAATTATTTTAGAAATTGCTGCTCTCGTATCATTGGGATTATCACTTTACAAACCTGCCGACGAAGAATGTAAATTTTATTCTAAAATTTCTGTGCATAAAGTTATTAGTTATTATTTTTATTTTTACTGAAACTAAAATTTTTTCATTATTTTAGCAATGAGTGCAGAAGACGATGAAGCAAAACATGGATGGATTGAAGGATTAGCTATATTAATATCCGTTATAGTGGTCGTTATTGTAACAGCGTTTAACGATTATACGAAAGAAAGACAGTTCCGTGGTCTTCAAAACCGTATCGAAGGTGAACATAAATTCAATGTCATCAGGCAGGGTGAACTGCGACAAATTTCCGTAGGAGAAATAGTAGTTGGTGACATTTGCCAGGTAATTATACTTTAATGGCTTAATCAATGACGAGTCATTATAAATAGTAACCAAAAATTGATGTTATTATGCAGATTAAATATGGAGATTTGCTACCAGCTGATGGTGTGCTAATTCAAAGTAATGATTTGAAAATTGATGAATCTTCTTTAACTGGTGAGTCAGATCATGTAAAAAAAGGAGAATCATTCGATCCAATGGTCCTATCAGGTATGAATAATTTGGTTTTTAGTTTTGTAAGATACTCAATAATATAATATTTGTTTTATTTAAGGAACCCATGTAATGGAAGGCAGTGGAAAAATGTTGGTCACCGCAGTGGGTATAAATTCTCAAGCTGGAATAATATTTACACTCTTGGGTGCAGCAGTAGATCAACAAGAAGAAGAAATGAAAAAACAACGGAAAGGTAAAGTTTTTGATTTTGTTATTACTGAGTATACTTATAAAAATAATTTTTGCGTATAATTTACTACATTATATTGCTTATAAAATAAAAACCTGAAATTTCTCAGAAAATCGTCTATGCCTTGTCACGTTAAACAAACTTTTACAATATTTAAAAAAAAATGTTATATAAATAGAACTTTTATCAAGTTTTTATATTTATTTTTCAATTTTTGGGTATTCTGTTCCATATCATCAATATTTCTTCAGATTTAATCTAATTATTATGGCATTCGTGTAGCAGGTGATCTACTACCTCTTTTTAGGTGTATCAGGTGATCTACCGTAGTATACAAGGTGTAATTGGTGATCTACAATTATTATATTATATTATATTATACTATTATTATATTATATTATATTATACTATTATTATATTATATTATAT